>NW_022147600.1:12113-26209 GCF_002938485.1 Sitophilus oryzae | reverse complement strand
TTGTTGTACTTCGTTTCAGTTACATTATTGCTGAAGTTTGGGCAATGAAATTTTTATACCCATTTTAGAATAATCTTAAAATAAATAAAAACTAAACAATCACGAACTTGTTTTAGAAATAAATTTAAAATTACATACCTTGTTTAACAATATCCATAGTGGCTTTCAATTAAGTACGTTACCGTTTAACTCCATAATATACAGAACTACTATGAATGTTATTCTCTTCACTGATGATGAGATAGCCAGTCCTTAAAATTTATTTTTTAATTGGAAATATTTACTTCTTTCAAAAACGCTGTTTATGAAAAATAATATACGGGATGGTTGAACATTGCTATAAGTATAAAATTATATATTCAGATATTAGTAAATTTAACTTATTTTTTGATTTTTGTCCAAATGGGACCAAGCACTATTACGCCACTCATTTTATTGGCTACTTACAAATTTGTTGAATTTTTTATTGATGGGACGCGTCGTCTATTTTTTTACGAAAACACCGAGAGGAATATCGTTTCCCCTCTCACGGATACCCCCGTAGCTTCTGGAACAGACAGACGTACTGCTGATCCAACATGTTTAATTTATGTCAATGTTAATTAGGTATTGATAATTTCGATTTAAATATCTCGGGAATCATTATTCATGTGATTTTTACAAAGAGACCTGTTTGAAGTAAAATGTCGTAAATGTATATTTTTATTCAGTAGTTTTATACAGGTACGGACGAAAAGTTATTACTCTTCTAAAACCAGTTAAAATAATGGGTGGCGCCCTCAAGTAGGAGTGATATTGACATCAAAATCAAATTTCTCATGTCGAAACTCCCAGATACCAATTACTAAATCCAAATATTGACGTTACTATATAAAATTATTTGGAAAAATCAAAACAAAAATGAAATTTCACCATCCTGTATTCCCCGAAACTAAGCTTTTTAGAACATACTCGTACATTTATACGAACTTTTTACTTATTTTTATCTACGGAATATGCTGCCAAAGAGTTTCGGAATACAGTTCGGACCACCTTGTATATTGTTTTCATAATTACATTGTATGTGAGACACACTTTATTGATGATCAACAACACAATATAATAGAATTTTAAACAATACTATAAATATATGTTATTTGCTGGTATTATTATTAAAGAATATTTATACGACAAGTAAAGCAAGAACGAAAAGTTACGAACATTTCAAGAAAAACTTTTGAATTGTGGCGATTATTATCAAACATTCCATTCATTCGGTCGCCAAGAAAATGAAGAAAGTTTCAGACGTTCGGGGCAGTTTGTTTAGCTGCGGAGTTTCTATGTGTCCTCGGCTGTTGTAAATAGGCTCGGAAACTTTTCATTAAACCGGAGTTAAATACAGGCTTACAGTGCCAGTTCCTTTGCAGGCAGAGTTTCTGTTTGTTTGCTTGTCCCTGTCTCGAACTCGTAATGTGTTTACTCTTTTGCGAATATGTGTAGTTTGCAGGTAGCGAGGACAAATTCCCGTTTCATCGTTTCAAATGAATATTTGTTTGTTAAGGTCTTTCGCAAATAAGGCTTTACTTTCCTCTTTAATCTATGCAAACATATAATTTTCTGTTAATATTAATTCTACATCAGTGGTTATAGAATTTATATACCGGGTAGTATATATTATACCGGGTGCGTCTCAAAAGTACCCTACCACTTACCCTATATAACTGTTTTATTTTTTCCTAAAACAGATTTTTGCTTTGTTAGTATATGACATAAGTGGGATAGATTGACGTATTCCTTGTTTTTCACTTCCTGTTTCACCGAAAATGACTAGTTTTACTACTCCTTTTTTCTTTATTCGATAGAAAATGACCGTCCAAATAGAATGACATATCAAATGTCAACTTTTGACATTTCCGCATATCGTTTATTGACATACGATCTGGTCATCTGTTAACCGACCAGAACAAGACACGAAAAACATTAGACGATCAAATCTATTTTTTCAAGGCTCCTCTAGATTGAAATTTAAAATACAATAATAATTTTTAAGCGAAAATGTCAAAAGTTGACATATGATATGTCATTTTATCTAGAGTGTCATTTTCTATCAAATAAAGTAAAAATATACCGAGGGTGACATTTAAAATCAAAAGCTGTAGTAATTTCCGGTGAAACAGGAAGTAACCATAATCAATTGAATATGTCAACCATTCCTAACTTAAGTTATACACTAACATATTAAATTTCGTTTTTTTATCTGAAAAAAAAATAAAAAAGTTATAGGGGTGAGCCACTTTTGAGACTCACCCGGTACCTTAAAACACCTATTTTTTAGTATAATTTTTTTCATAATTTTATAGTACATGATACACACTTTATCTGTTATCAGCGACCGAATATACATCTAATCATAGTTTCAATTATAAAACAAATGGTATAGTGGTTATCACACTGTATGGTTTAAGTAAATTAGTCCAGTATTAGATAGGTTTTATGTAGATTAAGAGTATGAAAAGTTGCAGTGTGAACTTAAAAAACTTGAATATAAAGATTAAAAAAAAACAGCACAATATTTTTTTTTTAAATTTTGTATACCATTTTAATATCATTTAAACATACAGACCGGACCACCATAGTAGTAACAGGCAGAATCGGACGAATTAGCGTATACCTGTCCGCCGGATAAAAATCAGGCGAAAAATGCGATAAAATAAAATGGTAGATGTAGCAGTAAGAATGTTTCAGAATTTGTATTTATTCATTGTTTTAATAGCCAAAACGAATACTTAGATTCTCGCGACAGTTCTCGTGTAAAATTTATTTTTAAGTGAAATAATGGATGTTTACGAAGTTCGTGAGAAAATTCAAAGATTGTAAAATGGGTATTTCAAAATAGGTCTTATCGGGATATACAAACAATTTTTTCCACAAACTTTTGTAAACAGGCCAATTCCATTTTTACCTACTATATCAAGAGTTATTAATAATTTTGAAATATATGGGTGCGTGTCCCCACAAAAACACAAAAAGCCTGATGTGTTGATTAATGAAGAACACGAGTTAAAGCAAGTGTTTAACCGTTTAATTAGTGGACATGGAACTATTTTGTGGCCCGCTAGATCACCAGATCTTTCTCCCAATGATTACTTTTTATGGGGTTATGTAAAATCCAAAGTGTATGGTCATCATAGGGCTAATAATCTGGATGAGCTTCAAGTAAAAATACGACAGGCTTTCCAAACTATTAGCCCTAATATATTAGCCAACGTCAGACGGGGATTTTACGACCGCCTAGGCTTCTGTCTAGCACAAGAAGGTGGTCTTTTTGAACACTTGTTATAACTTTTTTTTTATTTAGAGTAATATTTTAATTTTTTTTTTGGGTTAGAGAATTTATTTATTTTTAGTTTTGGCTTGTAAACACACTCAAATAATAAATATTTCGGTATTTTTATTTTAAATGTTACCTTCAGTGAAGGTAAACACTTAAAATGAAAATAATAAATACTCGGCACTTCTAGTCTGTCACGACCGACCCGTCCATGCACAACTGCAGCTGCATACTGCCTGGCCAGCCGACTAGCTGGCAATGAAACTCGAGTACGAGTACGCAAATAGGGTAAACGTAAATTCGTCCGGCAACTTGCTATGTTACTAGTAGACTGGTCTTCTCTGTATACTACTTTTGATTATTTGGACCTGTATACATATATGAAAGAGACTTATATTAGAAAAACTATACAAATATTTACAAATACAACGTAAAATGCAAATTGAAGATGTGATCTACAAAATCACGATTTTTTATCGGAATCAATATACCGCATAACTCATTTGGAACTATCGATACTTACTTTGATCAATTGAGTATCCAAACTGAGTCTATCGATACTTTGATACATCTCTACTTCAGTCTCATCGAGTAATAGCTGCGTTCCTCGTCTAAAAAGGGAGGCGTTATCGAAGTTGTTTTTCTTGTAAATAAATGTTTTCTCGAGTTAATGTCCCTTTTAAAAGCTGGTAATGTAGCAATTACTTTTTGTCGTCTTTTCAACGCTCCGTATCTTTACAGAGATCTTGTTATTTCATAGACGTTCTTGCGATTTTTTTTAACAAAATTCTTACTAAAATTAATTGATATTTACAGAGTGTCTTTACAAGAGAAAAAACTTTTTTATTGTTTCGTACATATTTTACATTTAGACGTATTCAATTATTGTTTCCAGACACTTTCTGTTTCACCGGAAATGACTACAACTTATGATTTTTAAATGGCACCCTGAATATGACACTCTGAATAGAATGATATGTCCATCTTTACCTACTATATGTGTCAACTTTTGACATTTTCGAATATGGTAGCTTTTTCCAAATATGCTAATGAGCCACCTTCGCATTTGAAAAAAAATTGAGATATTATTAAAAATACTTGGGATTTGGGTATCTTTTAACCGGCCAGGACAAGACACTAAAAACATTAGACCATTAAATCTATTTTCCAAGGCTCTTCGATTAAAAATTCTAAACTCTAGATTGAAATTTAAAATACAAATTTGTTTTAAGCGAAAATGTCAAAAGATGACATATAATATGTCATCCTATTCAGAGTGTCATTCTCTATAGAATAAAGTAAAAAAATACCGAGGGTGTCATTTAAAAATCAAAAGTTGTAGTAATTTCCGGTGAAACAGGAAGTGGCCAAAACGAATTGAATACGTCAATCAGTCCTAATTTATTTTATTTACTAACATACCAAATTTCGTTTTTATACCTGAAAAAAAATAAAAAAGTTATAGGGGTGGGCCATCTTTGAATCGCACCCGGTATAGTCTCCATGCTACATAATGTAATTTTTATAATTATATTCTCACTTAAACAAAAGTCTTTTAGATATTATTCTATCGAAGGACATTTATGTGTAACCCTATATTTGTATAAAAAAATACAGAAACGTATAAAAATATTTTTTAGCCTGTTGTAAAGAGATAAGCCACAATAGGCCCTTGCGGCTTCCACTCAATTAAAATACAAATAAAGAGATTAAAACATTATTTAATAAAATATGGTGCTCACATCGCAGGGGAAATATATATTTTATTTGCTCAAATAAAAATGAGACTTTATAAAAATAAATAATATGTATTTTTAGAGCTGACAATCCAACATAAAAGCTCAAAAGGTATTTGTATAGGAATTTCGATGGCTGTTTTTTTTTTAAATGAAAAATCTCTTTCTCCATATAAATCATAAAGTATCGTTATTTTGTTTAATCACTATGGGTATTGTATATGAAACAAATAAAAAAGTACAGAAATTAAGTATATACATATATTTGATATCAATTAAACTTTTAATTATGTAATCGAGGGCACGGTTTTTAAATTCATTGTGGCCGACCATGGACATATTCGGCGCCGGGCTGACTAACTGGAATTTAAATTTCGCGTGAGGATTCAGGTGGTAGCCCTGTTGCATTTAATTATTTATGTCCTATACTGTCATTCGTTTAGACGCTTTTGTAGTACGAGTTTTTGGTTTAAATAAACAGTGTTGGGATGCTTTAAGCTAAAAAATGTTTACTAGCAGACCTTGCAGTCGAACATTGTTCTTTTTAGAACCTCTTTTAGTGCGAAGTGTACAAGATAGCTTAATAGCCGTAAAAAACTCATTCGCAACTTTATTAGAATATTTTGAACGGGAAAGCGGTAGTAATGGCCCTTTATGTCCCTTAAGTGCTGTTAAGAAGGTGAGTTTTGTTGATGTAAATAATAACTGTTTATAAATTTATAATTAATTTATTTTTGTTTCCTAAAATATTTTGATTAAAAGAAAATATGTTAAAGTGGGCAACGCTGTGCCGGTCAAGCTTAATGCAGTGACTAAAAGTTTGTGTCCACTCTGTTTTGTGTCAAGTTTTTAGTTGTTTTGGAACTAAGAGTTCGTGCATTTAGCTCAAGTTTGTAGCTGCTTTGATAATGCAACTTCACCTACAATTTCCATTACGGTTGTCTTCGAAATGAGACAAGTTTCAACTTGTTAAATTAATTTCCCATAAGAATTATCTCTCTCATTATACAAAGCACGCTTGATATTGTATATGAGACAGTGAAAATCGGAAACGCTAAGAACTATGCATTGGATTTTAAAGAAATTTGTCGGCATTTCCAAGTAATTGTTAGCAGCGACTGCTAGAGTAGCTCTAGTAACAGGAACGTTTACTAAAAAAGTTGTTAGCGAGAGTAAATCTATTGTACAGGGTGGTCGAAATTCGTTCCAACCCAAACCGCCTGTTGGTATTTTCACTGCCAACTGAGATACGGGATCTTTTTGAATTTTTGACCAATTTAAAAATTACCCATAACTTTTTTTATTTTGCGGAATAATAAAATTTGACGAGTTATCCAGGACATAGAATACATACATAGGTAACCAGGTATCTATAAAATAGTCTAGGGGAAAACTTGATAAGTGCCAATTTATTAATTTAAGGATTTTACAATATTATAGTAGAGTAACCCCAAAACAATTTCCGATGCAGGTCATCAACTTTGAGTGACAAGCGATGGCGACAGCGTTTCCAGATTGTGATAGATTTATGAGATGAATCTTAATTTAAAATTGACAAACAATATATTTATTATATAATTTTTAAAGAGTTTTACGTTTTGTTTTTAATTTAATAACTAATATTTTAGTAATTAATTGAGTTATTTGTTTTATAGCTTATTTTACTTATTACATATTGGCAAAAACTAGACCATTATGAAGATTATTCAAAGCGCTATTATTGGTTATTTATTTATTTATTTATTTATCTTACAACGCCATAAGTGGTAATAACAAGTAAAAGGGTGCTATTAATGCACAAACTAATAATCACAGAATTTAATGAAAACTAACGTAGAAATAACTTTGAAAGTGGTGTAATGTTCTTATCAATCGAACTTACTTCTCTGACTGCTGTCAAGGGTAATAAAGGACCTTTATTGTCACGTTCTCGTTCAAAATAGTTTATCAGGGAAGCTACAAGCTCTTTCCTTTGACTGTTTAAATGCTTCGGTATATTTTCAACACACGATTTCAAGAAATGCAATACAAAAACTCGAAAAGTTAGCCCTTAAAAAGCTGTTTGTGCTTAAAAGTACAATTTTTAAAAAAAGACTATAAAAATAGGTAAAAGTGGTAACGATAATTACTCACAAAGATTCAACAACACGATATTATACAAAATAATGACTGACACTAGGATAATTGTAAAATAATGAACGACAACCTTGCTGAAAACGGTGCAATGTGACCAACATAACGGTAATAAAATTCGGTTTAAACTAATTTTTGCAGCTTTAATCTAAATAAAATATCTGTTAGAATCATTTGCTCTATAAAGTAAAATGAAGAGCTGATCGGTATCTTAAATTATACAACAAATTTAACCAGAGCATCTCCCCACGAGAGATGGCACATGTTCTTTTAAATACCTTGTATACAATCTGATAATCCTATACCATATGATATGTGATCATCAAACACTTATAAACAAGTTTATATTTATTTGCAGTGATATGGCAGTAATAAAACAGCTAGACTCAGACCAAGGAAGCATGAAGGGATACCAGAACGACGTCATCCACAAACACTGGGGTTCCAGTCACGTGGTTAAAGTATATCGGGAGCCGGACAAAAGTTTAGGAATCAGCATTGTTGGTGGAAAGGTAAGAACTTATTACTGTTTCACTGGTTAAATGAGTAATGATTTTGTAAATTTTACGCTGTGTTCTTGATTTTAGTTGAAATATTAGTGTAATAAATGTGAAATAACGTGGGGAGTTATACCCCTTCAAAATTTAAGTAGTTTTGGTTGATAATAATAATAGGCATATATAAAATATAGACTGACTATGATGATTTGTTTTAATCCAACATATACAAGCAATACGTAAACAAACCCTTTGATTATACAGTTGAATTTGAGGACAGCTTTAATATAATTCTTTTTTGAAGATTTGACGTCATTTGTGTGGTTTCAGGATATCTATTTATACCATAAGTACTTTTATTTTAACTGTGAACATAGGCGTCAATCATTGTAATTTGTAAATCACTCCCCTGTTGTTAGTTCATGACCAACCTTTTATCATCCATTGATGAAATACCGACAGACAATACTATTTTTTCGCTGAAAAATTAATTTTTAATGACATGCATTAAAATTCAGAATATTTTTTGTCATCGAAATTTTTTCAAAAAAGGATTTTTGGTAATTTTTTGAGCTAGAACTATTTTTAGCCAAATAAAACAAAAAATATTATTTGTTCTGTGAGTATTGGTTGCATACTATTCACTCAAATCCAATGCATTGATTGTTCCGGTTTAAAAATGAACATACTTAGCAAAATAGCATTGCACTGTGTTAAGCCCTATGTTCACAGTTAAAATAAAAGTACGGTAAAAATAAAAGTTAAATAATATACATATAGGTCAAAAAAATCGACTAAAAAATGGAAATATTTCATAATTTAATAAATTATGATTTGCAATTTATTGTATTAATTTAATTTAAAATTCTCTGCATTTACTAGGGTGGGTCAAAAATTGACTATTTTTTTACTTTATACTCTGAAAAAAGGTTGGTAGACACCTCAAAAAATTATCTCCAAGTATGAGCTCTTAATTTTAATAGGAAGGTTCTCCATCTTTCAGATTTCTATTTTTTTCTTATAATTAGATAGAAAAATTCATATCTCGGTATCTACTATTTAGAAAAAATATTCTCATATGTTTGTAAGAAATTGAATTCTATACAAAAAAGGTCTCTTACAATTTTTTTCTAAACCTTACCGTTCGAAAGTTATTAAAGGTTGAAGTTTGATTATTTTAAGGCAGAATATTTTCTTATGAATTTTATTTATAACTCGTTAACAAAAAAATCATTATGGTACGCGCAACTCATCGTTTTGTAGGAAATTCACTGCTCTATAAAAATGGTTTAATGATTAGTCGATTAAATTAACCGTTAAAAAGATATTTATCGTTAAACTTCAATGCACAATAATTTTAACAATTTTTGATTAATAATTCGAACAATTCCAATATATTTTATGAGTTTCGGGAAAATTTGTACAAATTTGAGTTTGGTTACTGAACAAAGAAATGTTTTAAATTTCTTTTCTAGTTTTTTAGTCTTAATCATGTTTGGGTATATTAAAACAAAAAATTATTGCATTTTTACTAAAGAGTCAATAATTCATTAAATTTTGAGTAAGTAACGTTTTTGTGACAAATTTAATATAAAGAGTATTGATCTAGAAGAAAAAATAAATAATTTTTTTCTCAAAAAGTTGTTTTTAAATTTATTTATCAACTGAGATATAATTCTTAACTTAATCGTACATTTCTGCTGAAAAAATTGTCTTTATTGCAGTTCGGGTATTTTTTGCGATGTTTTTTTATAACTTGCAATAAATATTAAAATTGGAGGAATTATTAATAAATAATATCAATAGATATACCGGGTTCCAAAATATATTATTCAAATTCTTGTTATGTTTATGTTCGTATTATCAGGTTATCTTTAAATTATATACCAATTTAGAAATTTTATATTATAAAGTGTAGTTTATTTCTATTATTATTAGTAATGAGCAAATATTGACTAATATAATAACCGAACGTGAAATAAACAATTTACAAAGAAGATCAACAATCCAAACAATGTTTAATTAAATATTGAACTGTATATAGTAACAGAATTGCCAGCTTTGTATAAATTATCATAATCTGTATAGCATTTAAATAAATTTAGCCTTTTATTTACTAACAAAAATCCTAGTTTTCCTGTAAACTTATATTGTTTTACTTTATTCAGAAGAGAATTGACTTGTCAGTATTGAGAATTTATAAATTATTAATATCTCTAAATTATTTAATTAAACTATACAGGGTGGTCCGAAGTGTATTCCGGAAACTTCGGCAGCATATTCTGCAGATAAAAATATGTAAAAAAGTTTCTATAAATGTATGCATTAAAACGCTTAGTTTCGGAGAAACAGGGTGTAGAAGTTTCATTTTTAATTCGATTTTTTCCAAATAATTTCTGTAAGTAACGTCAATATTTGGATGAAATTATTGGTATCTGGAAGTTTTTTGATATGAGAAATTTGATTTTGATGTCTATATAACTCCAATTTGTAGGAGCGCCACCTACATGTGTTTTAACTGTTTTGGAGAGTAATAACTTTTGTCCGTACTGTAGTAAAACTACTGAGTAAAAAATATACATTTCCCGTGACTTTTTTACCTAAAAGTATATCTTGGTAAAAATAGCTACGAAAAACTGTTCTCAAATATTTAGAATGGAAATAGTCAATACATGTCATTATTGACAAATAATAAACATGCTGAGAGTAGATAGTTATTTGACTGAAATAATAAATTTGTGGGATATTTTTTTAAAATTAATCACAAATTTGTGAAAAAAAAATATGATAGTACAGTTTCTGTTGAACTTTTGGCACAAAAACATTTCAAATTTATGATTTCAGTTTAATAACTATTTAGTCAACATGTTTAATTTATGTCAATGATGACAGGTATTGATAATGTCGATTCTAAATATCTCGAGAACTATTACTCCAAACGACTTTTACCAAGAGACCTTTTTTACGTAAAAAATATCGTAAATGTATATTTTTTTACTCAGTAGTTTTATACAGGTACGGACGAGAAGTTATTACTCTTCAAAACAGTTAAAACACATGTGAGTGGCGCCCCCTACAAATAGGAGTCATATTGACACCAAAATCAAATTTCTCATGTCAAAAAACTCCCAGACACCAATTTTCATCCAAATACTGACCTTACTTCTTGAATTATTTGAAATAAATCAAAATAAAAATGAAACCTCTACACCCTGTATCTCTGAAACGAAGCATTTTAGGACATACATTTATACGAACTTTTTCACTTACTTTTATCTGCAGAATATGCTACCGGATGCTATTTTCGGGAATACAGTTCGGACCACCCTGTATGTTAATTGGTGTTTCTATTTCTAACCTCATTCAAAACTGTCATTCGACACTGTAAATGTGGGCGTAATTTGTTTATGGTGGCCCGCATAATTAATACGTTGCTCACATTATGCGGAATTTCCATTGTGTAATGTTTACACTATCGGGTATCTACCGTAACTGAATGTTAATTAATGAATCTAATTAATTAGTGTAACTAGGACGAACTGTAAACCAATTTGGAATGATATAGTCTGTATAACTAAAGATAGGATTTTAGAAAAAGAAAAAATGTTATCATATCCACAAATATTATGCACACTTTTTTGGTAAAAATAATAAGGAATATTAGTTTTTCAATGACACCATCGATATTTTTTTAATTTAATAGAAAATTACATTCCGAATAGAATGATATATTCTATGTCAACATTTGATATTCTCACTTAAAAAAATTGCACTTTACATTGCGAAAAACGGTCACCAGAAAATTTTCATGCACAATTTCAACTACAAATAAATGATATATTATTGTTATTATTATTATGTATTTTAAAGTTTTATGTATTGTGTCCTAGTTCACCGATTTTGATGAATTTTTAAGCACTTCGTAGCTAAATTATTTGACTTTTTAATATCTAAAAATATAATAAAAATAAATAAATTAAAAATGAAAGTTGTCATCTGTTAATTAGGTATACGAGGAAAAACTGTTGATATTTTGGTAAAAGTGTGAAACACCTTGTGGAGTATGATAACAAAGCAAGGAATTTAATAATAATTTTGTCATCTAGGTATATTTTTTCTCGATAGTTTGTTTTTCATTCATCTTAATAGCTGTATTTATTTTAAATAAGTAAGTAACATTTTTACGAATTTATTATATTACAGCCATATGTCTCAGACCTATAAAATATTGTTTAAGATTTATGCCGTGTTACATCTAATATAAAATCATACTATTATTCTTTGTTGGGCAGTTACTCTAGCAGATATGGTTTTAAGTCCCAATGTTGACATCTACAATGATCAATTAAAGCAGCAACAGCCGATATTTCAGAACTTAAAACCATCTCTACAAGAGTAAACGTCAATAAACAATAACAATATGACTTTTCAACTAGGTATTTTCAAATTAGGTATAACGTTTTTTTTAACATTACCACTGCGAACGGCAGCTTTTCGTTGGTAGAGCAGTCGTGGATAAGGTATTTCACTGGAAAGAAACTAACTAACAATAATAAATCAAAAATACAAATATTGGGCGCCAGGCATGAACAGAGAAAGAAAACAGTTGTATATTACTTAAAACTAATGACTATATTTATTCATGATGGACTCTATTGATAGTAAATGACTTTGTAGAATTCTAGTAATTATAGTGGTTGTATGTCGTTGTACTAAATCGACATGAATAAGTTCTTAACGATCTAACCCCTAAACATAGTCTGTACGATATTATTTAAGATGTACGTTATTATGTTAAGAACAAAAATGTTTTAAATGTAAAACGTAAAACCAGAACTTAAATCTACACTTAGCTGTTTGTTCTTTAAGTAATCTTGCTTCAAACAGTAACAGCGTGAGGTGGGCTCGCATCTCTGCACTTTCTCTCGGCTCTACTGTTAGCCAATACAACAAAAGGGGCCAGGATGAGGACACCATGAACTAATACAGCCGTAACTATCGACTAGGCTTAAAAACAGCAGCATGGAGTTTACGTTACATCCATACTGGAACAATCTGTACATGAGACAAACCATTCACACAGTGGACACTCGTTCATAGGACATCCTTACATAGGATAATGCCCGTACCTTGGAAATAGTCCGTACCTTGGACACAGTCCGTACCTTGGACCCTAAAAATATGAAACTCGTGTTTAAAACCTACCAAGGTGTAATAAACACAATAAAACCTACCTCGAAACACTTCCAGAGGGCTCAATAATAAACAAAGAAACTGTCCTTTCTTCCATTTAACATTCTGGAGGACAAAAAAGAAAACTAACGTGTCAGCAAACACCAAAATACAAGTTGGTAAAGCTGGGCCGAATCCAAAACTCTACCACCCTAAAAATACGCAGTTATAATATCGAATCTAAAAAAATAATACCTCATCTTTACCTGTTGCTTTGAAATAGCCGCCGATTCAAATTATACAACAAGATTTAAATAATTGCAATTTCTCTAAGCCGGGCTCAGAAGGTGACAGCCGGCAAAACAAGAGCGAGTCCACAGCGCAGAGAGCGAAACCTTGAAGCGATGTTGACAGCCCTCCACAGAAGCGGTGAAACGATAACAGGGTTGTCGACTAGAGAGCGTTAAAATTACACCAGCCGAGCCGTTTCAAATTAATTATCAGGCCTGAACGATACAGAATCCGGTGATGATACGCCAGAAATCATATATCATATATAAAAAAGACATGTAACGAACTAAAAACGTTACAAGTGACATTACAAAAACAATAGACACTATTTTATAAGAGTGTTGATGAGGACCCAAAATCAATGCTAAAATTGCTGTAAATCGTTACTGTCTCATTCAAAAGCGAATATCACCAATAAAAATAAAGCTATTGAGATGAATCAAAAAACTAACTATCGAAAAAAGACGTACCTAGACGATAAAATTATTTTAAATTTCTTGCTTTGTTAACATATTCCACAGGGTGTTTCAAACTTTCACCAAAATATCAATATTTCGTTTTCCTCCGTATAATTGACAGATGGAAACTTTCATTTTTAATTTAGAAAGAGACACTAAAAATTCAGATAATTTAGCTACAAATTGCTTAAAAAATCATCAAAATCGAACCCCACTAGAACAGAATATATTAAACTTTATAATACATCAATATTTTAAGATGTGTAATGTAACTATTATTATTTTTATTCATTTAATAGACTTATTATTTTTATTATAGTATTAGTGATAATAATTTAAATAGGAATATATAAAATGAACTAAACAGAAGTTCTAAGAGTTAGATAAGTCACATTAAGTTCGTCGCAGGTAGTAGATAGTTATATGCTAATGCTACAATATACGGAGAATAGTTAATAAGTTTTAGGTATAATGGTAAAGTTCGTAGGAAAACTATTTC
>NW_022147600.1:4378-12105 GCF_002938485.1 Sitophilus oryzae | reverse complement strand
CTCATCAAGATAACATTAGGTTGATGAAATTCAACATTCAAGAGTGGAATGAGGATGAAATTCATCATTGAAAAGCTCCTAAATAATTTGAGGTAAATGATACTAAAAGTTTTTTTAATAATTAAATATATCTTTATTAAATACATATCTAATATTACTGTGTTTTTGTAAAATATGTAGATATAAATTATAGTAAAACTTAATGCTATTTATTTCTTTTTTTACAGATTTTCCACAAGTCGATGGATGCATACAGTTCCAAAGCAGTAGATTGTAGATTTATCCGTTTGATGATGTTCCTTCTGTTCATCAGCGGATTTCAAAATTTTTACATTTAAGCAAGTAAGAAATTCCAATGAGCCTCTGTGTTATATTTTAATGGTTCCTTATTATAATTGACTATTTCAGAGACCATCTATTTTTTACTTAGGCCAATTTTGCATTTTATCTTTTTTTTACTTAGAATTTTACTTCATGTTGCTGGTTTACTTTCATTTCTTTATAATAGCTTGACTGCCATATTTCCTTCATTGTGGCAAGAATATAATTTTTCAATTCTTTGCAATATTCCATTGACTATTTTTGTAAGTCATTTTTATTTGTATTTTTTTTATTGAGTTATTTTTCTAATACTTTTTTTCTTGTGCAGTTCCTTATACAGAGATAGTTTTGGTGGATTCATTTTCATGTCATTTTCAGATAATATGCCATGAATTGCCATAATTTTACGGATTCTGTTCCCATTTTCTGTTGATTCATTTTCATTCTGTTGATTTGGTTTGCCTGTGTGTCAATATAATTTAAACACAATAATAATACACTTAAAAATCTCCAAATAAACTAATTTCCCATTAATTCCTGGCGCATTCGCCATTCATTCAAAAAACCTGATGTCTAATATGTCGTTCTGTTTTTCCTAGCATTTTTTCCAATGAATTTTCCTGAGTAACATCGACTCCAGAGCATCATAGCTAGTCCCCCCAAAGAGGAGGAGACCCGGGTCGCCCCCTAACCCTGATGTTCGGGCATCGATGACCTATGTAGCATGCAAAGGTACCCAAGGGAGTCACCACCCTCTGGTTTACGAGCTAGGTGTTCTAACGCTAGAGGCTTCGGCCGGATCTGCTTTAAACCGAGAACTTCTTCGTTACGTATTCCGGCGGCCCTCGAAGAGTAGGGGCGGATATCGGACACATTGAAGATGAGGGAATTCCGCCTGTAGGGGTCAGTGGATGTCCGCTCGATGGGTGACGAGGGTGACCCGAGACGAGGCTGCTTAGCTGGGATGGGAACTGACTGGTGAGGCTTAATCGTCGGCCAAGGGTCAAATCTGATGAAGGGGGGCGAACTTATATGCTCTGGAGGATTTTTCTTTATGTGCTTTAGTCAAATTTTGACTAGATATTCTTTGGAGGTGGCTAAGCATTACTTTTTGTCAGTTTTTCTATTGACCACATCCTTCTCTATTTTGTATTATCATCTAATACTTCTTGCTTTTGCCTACCTCGCTCTATTTTTTTCTGTCATATTTTCTTTATTTTTGGAATATCATTCATCAATTCTATATATTATGCTCTTCTAACCACTGACTTATATATTTGTTTATTTTTCTGCCATTTTCCCCAGTTCATCTTCTCTTTCGCTATTTCTCTCCCATATTTTCTTCATTACGAGGATGCCATCATTTATCAATCCTCTTAACTCTTCCATTGGTTGTATTTCTCTAACTTTTTATATATATTTGTATACATTTTTTATGTCATTCTTCAGAGACTCTTCTAAGATATATTTCGCCATTTCTATGACTTGTATAGAATATAGTTTTTTTAATTTATTTTCATATAGTAAGTAGTTTTTTAAATAATTTTCCCAATGCATCATATCTCTATTTCATTATTTGTCTCCCGTATTTTCTTCTTAGCTTTATTTTTCTCCCATATTGTATTGATTCTGGAGGGGTGCAAAGCTAGTTCGCCTCCTCGTGGTGCACCCTGGATAACGCTAAATGAACTAGCAAATACTGGCAGTCGACAATCCCCAGATTTCCTGACCATAGGACACATTTCACTAAGTTTCACTTTTCTTTAAGAGATATGATGCTATCAAACAAGGATAACAGTGTTTTTCTTTATTATTTTCTTCTAATTGATTGTATTTCTAAATCTCTTCTATTATGTGTATTATTGTTTATTTTACTGCTATCCTTCTAAGACTTTCAAGTCTTTCATTTCATTTATTTTGGTGCCTTCCTGGAATTGTATGGTTTTGAAGTTATTTTCTAATTACTTTCTTTCTATTCCGTTTCTAATTCTTTTTAAAATTGAGTTTTTCATTGGGATATTGTACTGCTTTGGAACAAGGATTTTTTGGAAGAACTGTATTCCAAGTAGACCACCCTCACCAAGATGACATTATGTTGATGAAATTCAACATTCAAGAGTGGAATAAGGATGAAATTCATCATTGAAAAGCACCTGAATAATTTGAGGTAAATGATACTAAAAGTTTTTTTAATAATTAAATATATCTTTATTAAATACATATCTAATATTACTGTGTTTTTGTAAAATATGTAGATATAAATTATAATAAAACTTAATGCTATTTATTTCTTTTTTTACAGATTTTCCACAAGTCGATGGATGCATACAGTTCCAAAGCAGTAGATTGTAGATTTATCCGTTTGATGATGTTCCTTCTGTTCATCAGCGGATTTCAAAATTTTTACATTTAAGCAAGAAAGAAATTCCAATGAGCCTCTGAGTTATATTTTAATGGTTCCTTATTATAATTGACTATTTCAGAGACCATCTATTTTTTACTTAGGCCAATTTTGCTTTTTATCTTTTTTTTACTTAGAATTTTACTTCATGTTGCTGGTTTACTTTCATTTCTTTATAATAGCTTGACTGCCATATTTCCTCCATTGTGGCAAGAATATAATTTTTCAATTCTTTGCAATATTCCATTGACTATTTTTGTAAGTCATTTTTATTTGTATTTTTTTTATTGAGTTATTTTTCTAATACTTTTTTTCTTGTGCAGTTCCTTGTACAGAGATAGTTTTGGTGGATTCATTTTCATGTCATTTTCAGATATGCCATGAATTGCCATAATTTTACGGATTCTGTTCCCATTTTCTGTGGATTGATTTTCATTCTGTTGATTTGGTTTGCCTGTGTGTCAATATAATTTAAACACAATAATAATACACTTAAAAATCTCTAAATAAACTAATTTTCCATTAATTCCTGGCGCATTCGCCATTCATTCAAAAAACCTGATGTCTAATATGTCGTTCTGTTTTTCCTAGCATTTTTTCCAATGAATTTTCCTGAGTAACATCGACTCCAGAGCATCATAAGCTAGCCTCCCTAAGAGGAGACCAGGTCGCCCCCTAACCTGATGTTCGGGCATCAGCCTGTGCTTGTAGCATGCAGAGGTACCCAGAAGTCACCACCCTCTGGTTTTACGAGCTAGGTGTTCTAACGCTAGAGGCTTCGGCCGGATACGACCTGGCACCCAAGCTGCGAGACCAGCTTCGTGCACGTATCCCGTGACGTCTCGACAGTAGAGGGGCGGGATATCAGTTATTGAAGATGATGAGGGGTCCGCCTGTAGGGGTCCCCGGTGGATGTCCGTCCGACGGGTGGCAGAGTGACCCGAGACGGGCTGCTTAGCTGGGATGGGGAACTGACTGGTGAGGAAGCAATCGTCGGCCAAGGGTCCGTCTGATGAAGGGGGCGAATTGCCTTGCTCTGGAGGATTTTCTGTATGCGCTTGAGTCATATTTTTGACTAGATATTTAGTATAGGTGGCCAAGCATAATCTTTAGTAAATTTTCCAGTTTTTATTCTACATACTTTCTATTTTTTAGTATCATCTAATACTTTTCTTCACCTTCCTTTTGGCCTACCTCTCTATTTTTGTCTGCCATATATTCTTTATTATTGGAATATCATTCATCAATTCTATATATTATGCTCTTCAACGACTGACTCTTCCATTCTGATTACTTCTGACTACTCTTCTAATGACTGTCTTATAATATATCTGTATATTTTTGTGATTCTATTCTATTGTCTGTCATTTTACCCACTCTCTGCATTATTTATTTCACTTTTTTCTCTCATATATTCTTCCTTATGGGAATGTCTTCTTCAATTCTATGAACTCTTCTTTTGATTGTATTTATAAGTCTTAAGTATAGTATAATTGAATTTTAATTACCCATACCTCTAATTCTTTATTTTTCTACCATATTATCTTAATTCTATGAAAATTATTATTTTATGTATTTCTGAATTATCAGTGATCATTTACTTGTATCATTTTTTGTATCATCTCGTTATATGTCAAGACTTGTCCAAGGTATTTTATTTCTATTGTCATTATAGAGTTGTAATTTTGGAATAATTTTCAATCACTTTTTTCAATTAATCGTACCATACAGAAAAAAAACTTAATTATTCTTAAATGTAATTTATTTTTTGCCTTTTGTGTTTGTACTTATAAATCTCTTTATTTATATAATTGTTTATATTACTGCTATTCTCCCTCTAAGGCTTCCAAGTCTTTCATTTCTATTGATGCTTACATAGAATTTATAATTTTGGAATTATTTCTAATTGATTTTATCATCATTTTGTTTCTATATCCATTTAAAATTGAGTTTTTGGATGCAATATTGTACTGCTTTGGAACAAGGATTTTTTGGGACAACTGCACTTCAACCACCCACTTCAAGAGGCCATCAGACTGATTAAATTCAAGATTTAACAGTGGAATGAGGATGAAATTCATCATTGAAGAGGAAACTAATTAATTTTTGGTAAATTACTAAAATGTGTATTTTTTAAGATCGAATATGTTTAATTAATACCCAATAATTATTGTCTGTTAGCTTGTAAAATATGTAGCTATAAATGTTTAATTTTAAATAAAATATTTTGGCGCTCAATTTACTTTAGTTTATGCAACTATAAATTACATCATTTATAATTTTTGTTCTAGCCAGAAATACCTTAACGTGTATAGAGTTGCCCTAGACTTAATTTTAATTCATTTTAATTTTTATTATTTTTAAATATTTCTTAATTACCAATACAACTAACTTAACCATATTTTTTTTTTGTTAAGTTAAAAGTTATACCGTATGATGGAAAATACTGCGTTCGGTTGGTTTGGAAATGATGATTGATGACATTCCCCATATACTTTTACATAGAAGATGACAGCCATATGACAGCAATCTTCATTTCATAGCCATCGTTGACCCCGTTTTTTTTCGATCATGTTGTAATCAGTGTGTTAATTATTTTCTTTATTTTTCTTACAGATCCAAGATTTTCACAAGGGTAGCCGGAAAATTTAAAGCCTCATGTTGTCAGCATCTCCATGGACCTTGTTTTAATATAGTTAATACAAACTAATATGTTATTAATAAGAGTCGTTAAAAATAAATGAGTTTTATTCAAAATATATTTCGAAATACCGTCTAATCACGTAACAAGGTTGTTCAGGAATAGACGTATTTACATATAAAAATAATAGCTACTTTTACCTCCTCACTCTTATGCACTCCTACTACAAATCCCTGGTATTTCAACCTAGCAAAATTGCGCCAGAAAAAATTTAAAAGTATATACCTCTTCGCTCTATGCATTCCTGATACAAATCCGAGAAAATTCAGCTTTTAACAAAAAACAAAAATTAACGAACATTTTTCACCTTGTCCAAAATGATGATTTTTATCAGGAACATATAAATGTGAAGAGATAGTATTTACCTAGTCGCACTCATGTACTCCTGATACAAGTCCGAGAAAATTCACTTTTTGACAAAGACCGCACGAAAATTTTTAAACCTGCTCAAAAACCGCCGATTTTTATTAGGACTGCATAAGGGTGAAGAGATAAACCGTAAATTTAGTACCACATGTAAATATAGCGTTAATCAACGATATTTTTGCTATCTCTAGCAATTCGACCTCGTTGGAAAACTTCAACCCCTAATATCTCGGAAACTATAAGGGTTAGAGGGAAACGGAACAGCGCTTTCGATAGGCATTTCAACCCTCTATAAGGGCGCAAGATAAGGGCGAGATCGGAAACAAAAAATTTTTTGGCGAAAAATGAGGTAAGGGGTTGTTAACCTTACTTCATTTTTGCCGAGAAAATTTTTTTGTCTCCGATCATCTCCTAATTTTGCACCCTTATAGAGAATTGAATTCCCTATCGATTGCCGTCTTCCGTTCCTCGATATCTCTTTAGTTTAGAAGTTATAGCCGTTTTTCCAAAAAATCTAACTGTTCGAGCTCGTTGGTCAGGTTCTCCAAAATTTGCTGGTCAGAAATTATTTTGGGCAACTTTTGTTAAAATGAGGGATCTGGAATTATTTTCAGCAACATATGAGAGCGAGGAGATATATTTTGATACCAGGGAGTAAGCAGTTACATTCACCATTTAGTTGAAAATTTTTGATCTAAATATCTGAGCATTTACCAAGTCAAATATGCTCTGATAAACTTTCTTTTGGTCTCTCAAAATATTGGATTTTGAAGGATAGGCTATATATTATAGAATACTGTCCATTCCAGAACAACTTTTGTTAAGTAGTTTAATATTAGAATATATTGCGATAATTAAATGGCATTTTCTATATGTTCACGAATAGACAGTATAATATATTTTAGTCCAATAAAACTCATTTATCATTAATTATTATTTATTAATATATTATATTTTATTAACAACAGTAATATTAAAAGTATTTTCAATCCAAGGTCTTGATGGACATGCTACATGCTGATGTGTATATTGAGGTGAATAAATCTTCTGGCCATACTTCTGGAAAGTCTCCGTTCTGTAAGAAAAATAAAAAGATATAATTAATTAATTGTTCACTAACAAGTTTGATTAAAAGCTGTTACATCTATGACTTTAAATAACTAGTAAATTGGTAGGGTACATGTAGAATGTGGAATGAGTGGGAGTTATAACTCATCATATAAGGGGATTTTCATGTTGTAGGGGGGACAGGGTAGTTCCCATCCTCCTCTTACAACAGATGTTCTTCCTCCAAGGAGTGGACATCTACCTCCTCGGAGGGTATACATCATTTCACGATGGGGATTGGCCATCTGAGATCTTCACAATCCAGAAGCTTATCTCCGGCTGAGATACCCGTAAGGTGGAGGTTGGAGGATCTGTCTCCATTTTCTCCACCTCTTTAACTTGGTCTCTCCTTAGACCTGATACCACTGTTATCCCGCATCTATAATAGAGGATATATCCCATTTTCTCTATGAAACTAACCTCCTTGGAAAAAACTTGGTTAAATTAGCTGTTTTTGTAATTAAGAAATATTTGAATTATTATAATTAACAAACTGTTACAAATAAATTACAAAATGTTTATCATCTTATAGGCGATACACAGTTAAAAGTATTTATAGTCGCCTTAAACTAAAGAAAATCAGATGATAAACTATAATTATTTGAAATTAATCATATATTTTACAAAATACAATACGAGGTTGAATATATTTGTTAAAAAAACACCCTTGAGTACAATTTACCTAAAGTTATTTAGTTCCTCTTCATGATGAATTTCATCCTCAATCTACTGTTGAATGTAATCAACATAATGGCATCTTGAAGACAGAGTGGTTGAATTGAAGTGCAGCTGTCCTGGTGCATTGTTGTTAATATGATATTCACCAAAAGG
>NW_022147600.1:0-4370 GCF_002938485.1 Sitophilus oryzae | reverse complement strand
ACAACTTGTTAAGTTAGTCTTAGATTATATTATTTGTTATAATTAAATGTCATTTTCTATTTGTTCACGAATAGACAGTATAATATATTTTAGTCCAATAAAACTCATTTATTTTTTAATTATATTCTTTATTAACATATAAGTCTGTATTAACCATAGTAATATAAAAAGTATATTAAAATCCAAGGTGCTGATGGACACGCTGACGTCTATATATGTTGGGTAAATAAATCTTTTGGCTAACTTTCTGGAAAGTCTTGGTTCTGTAAGCCAAATATAAATAAATAAATAATTAATTGTTCACTAACAAGCTTGATTAAAAATTATTATTATTTAATAATAACATCAGTAAATTGGTAGGGTACATAAAATATAGTATGATAAAAAAAAACGGCGTCAGCGATGACTATGAAATGAAGATCGCTGTCATTTTATATACGTAAGATTGTATGGTATTATAAGATACAACATGATAAAAAAAAACGGCGTCAGCGATGACTATGAAATGAAAATCGCGATACAGAATGTCATTTCAAAACTAACTTTTTTAGATGCCGTTTTATACGGTACATAGGAACCTCCACAACATAAAAAAAATTGAAAGAAATTAGTTGCATTGGTAATTAAGAAATATTTTAATTATAATAATTAAAAGTATTAAAACTCTTAAAAATTAAATAAAAAAACTAACTTTTAATATAAGCAACCCTACATACATTTAAGGGTATTTTTAGTTGCATAAAACTAAAGTAAATTGAGCGCCAAATTACTTCATTTAAAACTAATCATTTATAACCTTTGAATATCTATAACTATATTTTACAAAATACAATAACATTACTTGTTTATTAAATATGTTTGATTAAAAAAATATTTTAGTATAATTTACCTAAAGTTATTGAGCGCCTCTCATCATGAAATTCATCCTCAATATGCTGTTAAATGTTGAAATAATCAATGTGATGGTATCTGGAAGAGGGTGGTTGAATTGAAGTGGAGTTGTCGCAAAAAATCCTTGTTCTCTTGTTCTAAAGCGGTACAATATCCCATTCAAAAATTTTAGAAGGAATTAGAAATAGGATGAAAAGAAGCAATCAACTATTAGAAAATAAATCCAAAATTATACAACTCCATGTAGGCTTCAAAAGAAATAAGATGAAAGACTTGGGAGCCTTAAATAATAGCTGTAACATAAACAAGAATACAAATAAAAGAAGAGATTTAGAAATACAAAGAATGATACAATATAAAAAATAATACAAGTGAATAATGACTGATAACTCAGAAAGAGAGTAGAAGATTTCGCAGAATGAAGATAATATCAAATACATATAAAAGAAATAGAGGTAAGTGGATTTGAAAAAAATTGCATAAATTACATAGTTCCTCTTCAATAATGAATTTCATCCTCATTCCACTGTTGAATGTTGGATTTAATCAATCTAATGATATCTTGAAGAAGGTGGTTGAATTAAAGTGCAGCTGTCCTGATGCCAGATTGTTGGTAATATTCATCAAAAGGATAAATACACTACCATGGAACTGTATACATCCATCGATTTGTTGTAGAAAATCTGTAACAAAGAAATATATAATATTATGTTTTATTAATTAGGTATGTTAAAATAATTGTGTTTATTTTATTTTTCTTAGTCTGTTAATAAATTTTTAATAATTTATTAAAATTATTTTTAAGAAATTAAACATTCATCACACAATGGAAGAACAACTTGTAAACCAGAATGATGGCGAAACGTCAGGATTATACAAGGGGTGACCCAGGTCTCTTCTTTTAGGTGGTCTCTATGTGCAGGTGTGTATTGTTAATAACATTCCTAAAAAAGAAAATCATAATTAAGCATTATATTAATACAATGCAAATTTGTTAATGACTACAGGGTATAATATTGCATGGTCATACCAAATATATCTAAATATGGAGCACTGTACTAAGTAACTTACTTTTTAAAATATGCTATGCAGGTCTCCAATGGCCAAACATCAGAGTCAGAGGATGATCCAGGTCCCCTCTTTTGTGGAAGGATGCAGAAAGACACCGTTCTCTTGTGTGGTATTATTAACATGTCTAAGACAAAACGAAACATATTTAAAACACTCAAAACAAAATAAACACTTTACTACATCTATCAAAGAATGAAAGCGAGATACTGTTACCACATATATTCTCATAATTTTTTATGTTTCTCTAACAGTATGGAAATTAGAAAAACTATAAATGGGATTAACCATTAAAGATAATCTCCAGACATATATTAATAAAAATAAAGCTTACTTTGAATTTCTTGTACTGCAGTAATCGAAGATGGAGCTAAACCTTTATAAAACCTCCGCAGAAAGACACGGTTCTCTTGTGTGGTATTATTAACATGTCTAAAACAAAACAAAACATATTTAAAACACTCAAAACAAAGTAAACACTTTACTACATCTATCAAAGAATGAAAGCGAGATACTGTTACCACATATATTCTCATAATTTTTTATGTTTTTCTAACAGTATGGAAATTAGGAAAACTATAAATGGGATTAACCATTAAAGACAATCTCCAGACATATATTAATAAAAATAAAGCTTATTTTCAATTTCTTGTACTGAAGTCTCTCTACCAAACCTCCTCTTATAAATCTTCGTCTACTGATGTGATTTTTGATGTTTTACCTTCTTGCCCCAGCTAATTTAACCTATGGTCAAAGATAAACCCTCAGCCAGCTTTTAGACATGGAGGGTAGTAACTTCCTCAGGTACTTGTACTTGCTATGCAGGTTATTGATGGCCGAACATCAAAGTTAGAAGATGATCCAGGTCTCCTCTTCTGGGGAAGGATACAGAAAGACACCATTCTCTTGTGTGATATTACTGGGTATACTAACACTGATTTATTCTAAAAGACCTAGAAATAGGGACAAAATATTAGTTGAGGAATAAAAAACATCTTTAAACTCTACCAAAAAAAAATGTTTGAAAAAATACCAAATGTGTCTAAATATAAAGCAATATTCTAAATGACTGTATTTCTATTGTACAATAGAGACATCAAGGAATGTGTCTATGTTTTCATACACTCGATTTTAAAAAAGAAAATTATGAAAATTGGAAAAATATATAAGCTATTAATGATGATGTAATTGAAATATTTGAGAGTGAAATAAAATACAAAAAGCATCAAAACAATGGGTACTTACAGTTACAGGAGATTAAACAGGCCTTACGGAACAGAATAAGCTCAAGTAGTGCACAGAAAAATCACTTTTTTCACCAGAAAATCAGAAAAATCGTAAGAACTTTGACAACGGAAAATCGTTGCCCAGTCATGATCTTTTTTTGCTGCATAAATAATGCTATGCCTAAAATAAAATATTTATTCTAGAAAAATAAAGTGTTTATTAGATTTATAATGATTTTGTAACCGTTCAATTCGTTTTATATTAACAAAAACAAGATTTAGAATAGCTGTCTTTGCTTAAAAATTAAAAATAAAAATTTTGGCGACATTTTAGATTTTAGTTTAAATTTTTCTCACTTTTTCCATAATGGCGCCACAGGCGTTCTTCTTCTTTTTCATATTTTAGGGCTGAAGAGAACGGTCACCACAGAAACAAAGTAATATTCTTCTTCTTTTTAATACTTCTGATCTTAAATATGTGCAACCACAGATTTGATATAGATTTTCTTCTTTTTATTTTTTAATGGCTCTAACTTAGATTGGTCATTTATAATCTATGGTTAATTATTAGACAAAGACAACAATAAAAATAAACAAATACAGCAATAGTAAATTATGGTGATTATTTTATTCTTGACTGTGTTCTGGACATTCTCCTAAATTATTTTATATTTATTCATCTTGTCTCTGTGTTGGTATCTGGATATTGTTAAACTCAGTATATTTCCTTCGTTTTCATCAGTGTATTTCTTTCATTTGTATTATCCTCAGGAATAAGAGCATATTTTAATCCTTCCAATTTAGAGATAGCAGGTATTTTATAATGACTAGACACGCTAGAAATTGCACTGCTGGGGCAGTCTATACTTACCACGAAAAGAAAAAAGATGCCCAGGCTTCAGGCTACGGTACAAATGTGCAGAGACTGAGTAAAGATTCCATAAAAAATTTCGATGCCTGCTCTCTATCATTGCAGCCTTGTAGAAATCCTGTTATAACGTAAGTTTTTAAAATCATTCTGTGTTCAATTATCTTAATATTTATACTTTAGGAAAGATGGTTATTTATTTGACAAGGAAGTAATTTTAGAGTATATTATCTCCAAAAAGAATGAGTACAGCAGGAAACTAAAAGAATACGACAGGCTAAAAAAGAAAGAAGATGAAGAACTGGCCAATAAAAAAG
>NW_022147599.1:0-7380 GCF_002938485.1 Sitophilus oryzae | reverse complement strand
CCACTATCCGTAGTGATTTTTAAGGGTAATCCGTGATGTGTAATAAAGTTAAATAATTGTTCGATTACTTCGATTCCTGAAAGAGTTTTCAAGTGATAGGCTTGTCCGTATCTTGAGAAGGTATCGATAATAGTTAAATAAATTTCGTTAGCTATTTTAAAAGTATCGACATGGATATGTTCGAAAGGTTTAGAACATGTGGGTGTTAGATTAAATTTTATTACAGGGGGACTTCTGTCGTATTTATTCTTTTGACACGTCTCACAGTTATTTATGAAATTTTCGATGTCGTTTAGCATTTTTGGCCAATAATATTTAGCTGACAATGCGTTTTTCATTTCTGTTATTCCACGGTGACAAGTTTTAGTGGTATGGTACATGTTTAACTTCTCTATCTGATCGTCTTGTTTTTCTATGTCTTGTAAAAATCTATTAGCTTGAACAAATTTAAAGGAAGAATTTTTAAATAGATTTTGAAGAGTTACAGTGAAGAATTTTGCGAAATTATCGTCTCTAAAATACAACGCGTATGTTTGTTTTGGATCGATAAATTCTTTTAATAATTTAATAATATTTTTGGTGGTATTTTTAATAGATATGGTTACATAAAGTCGAGTATTTTGAAAAACTGTGTCATATCGACAATTAATATTTTCGATATCACCTGTTGTTAAAATAATTTGATGTTTAAATACATTTATTGATTTTTCAGATATTGGTAAATTAAAAATAGGATTTTCTAGAGATGTATGTATTGTCTCTAGGTCTGTCGATGTTTTACTAGATTTTTTACTAGGAGTTTTAAAAGGTGGTCGAATTTGTATATCAGATATTATATTGATTTTATTTTTGGGTTTCGTTAATTCTGGTCCCAAAATTTCTGATACTATCGAAGGGTCTAATTGTGGATACTGTTGTAAATCATTTAAGAAGGTATCTATGACATCATCTGCGTCTCCCGAATTGTTTGCAATTGATTGAGTTTCGAGTGCATTCAGATCTTGTATGGGGTTTCTTGACAAAGCGTCAGCTGCTTGATTTAACTTACCCTTTTTGTACTGGATTTTGTAGTCAAATTCCTCGAGCTTTAATCTCCAACGTACAAGTCTTGAATTTGGTTCCTTGAGTGAAAATAACCATTGTAAGGGTTTATGATCTGTGTTAATTACAAATTTTTGTCCAAATAAGTATGGTCGAAAATATTTGCAGCTCCAAACAATCGCTAGCAGTTCTTTTTCGATCGTAGAATAATTAATTTCGGCTGAATTTAGGGTTCTTGATGCATAGCATATTGGATGGTTATTTTGTGATAAAATAGCACCAATAGCATAGTTAGAGGCGTCTGTAGTTAGTTCAAAGGTCTTCGTAAAATCTGGGTATGTTAGTACGGGCTCTGATGTTAAAACATTTTTACATAAATTGATACTTTCGATGAATTCTTTGGTATGGACTATTTTTGTGTTCTTCTTCAGACATTGGGTGAGAGGCTTTGTAATTTTAGCGAAGTTCTTTATAAATTTACGGTAATAACCAACTAGTCCAAGAAATGATTTTATTTCTCTTGGTGTCTTGGGTATAGGGAATTTTTTTATTGCTTCGATTTTGTTCTTGTTTGGTTTTATTCCTTCTGCCGTTATGATATGGCCTAAAAATTCCACTT
Source organism: Sitophilus oryzae (assembly GCF_002938485.1). NCBI lineage: Eukaryota > Metazoa > Arthropoda > Insecta > Coleoptera > Curculionidae > Sitophilus > Sitophilus oryzae. Next base: position 5,720 of record NW_022147599.1, on the reverse strand, counting down.
CCTTTCTCAAAAATTCCGACTTATCTAGTTGTATTTTTAGTCTAGCTTCTCTCAGTTTTTTGAATACTAATTTTAGGTTTCTTATATGTTCGTCTAGTCCTGTGCTGAAAATAATTATATCGTCCATATATACCATACAGATTTTATTCTGAATATCCTTCAAGATCTCGTCCATCACACGTTGAAATGTAGACGGCGCGTTCTTTAAGCCAAAGGGCATACGTGTGTACTCATAATGTCCTCTGTCTACAGAAAAAGCGGTCTTCTCAATGGAGTTCTTTTCCATTTCGATCTGATGGAAACCATTGGCAAGATCTAGTGTAGAAAAATAGTTACACCTACCTAATTTATCTAGGATGTCATTAATGTTTGGTATAGGGTACCTGTCGTCTATCGTTTTTTCGTTGATTTTTCGGTAGTCTACAACTACTCTCCATTTTTGTTTCCCGGACGCATCCATCTTTTTTGGAACTATCCATATGGGCGACGACCAAGGGCTTGATGAAGGTCTTATTATACCCTTGTCTAACATTTCGTTAATCTGTTTTTGGATTTCATTCGTGTGTACATATGGGTATCTATATGACTTAGAATGTACGGGTATTTCATCTTCTGTCCTGATATTATGTTTTACTTTTGATGTGAATGTTAATCTATCTCCTGGCTTATAAAATATATCGGAGTATTCTCTGCACAATTTGGATATTTCTCTTCGTTCTTCGGTATTCATATGACTTGTCCTTATTAGTTCGTCTATTTCAGTGTTTGTCCTGTTTAGATGGTATTGTTCCATTTCTCTGGAGACATTTTCAAATGTGTATAGTTCACAAACATTTGACTCGAATTTATCTACAGGTATTGGTTCTTGTAGTGTTATTGAAATGGTCCTATCCGTGTAATTTTGTATTTCTACAGGGGCAAAACCGTCCTTAGCGTAAGATAAAATTTGGGGAAAATAAAGTTCATTAATTTTACCTGGTTTAGTAAGAATTTCTCCCTCGAAAACACTGACGGGTAAATTTTTAATAAACTTTTCATAAGGATTTACACTAATTGAAAAATTTACTTCATAAGGCTGTCTAAATTTAAAAGGTATCTGAATATTATTTCCAATCAATTTTTGATCGACTAGGTTAATATTTAGATTCATTTGGCAAAGATCATTTAAACCAATCACTCCGTCAAAGTAATCGTGAAAGTCAAAAAGTATAAAATCAATATCATGATTGATACCGTAATCGAGAAGAATCGGTACAGTGGCTTGAAATTTCGTTTGTTTACTACCTAAAGCTGTTTTTATATTATTTGTTGTTTGATAAATACAATTTGGAAATTTTTCTTCTATAATCGAAGGTTTTATTATCGATTTTGTGCTTCCTGTATCTATTAATAGTTTCAAAGGCGGGTTGATAGTTTCTATATAAGGTAAGGCGTTATTCGATGAGATATTTATCTCAATCAGCTCTGTTGATTTGTTGGCCCGGTATCTTGAAAATTTTGTTCTTGGGTCATTTCTTCGGTACCTGGTTGAGTGTATTGATACTCATTATATTGATTATTGTCAATATATTGATTAGTATCTTCGTCTTGATTGTAATCTGTTGTATTCTGATCACAATAATTTTCTGTAGAATCCGTGTAGTTTTCTTCTGTACTACAATCATTATTGTACAATTCTTGGAAATTTAAATTCGGATTTCTATCGAACATTCTGTTCCGATTATAGGAGTTCTGCGAAAATCCTCTACTACTATTTAAAGTGGGTATCCTGGAGGTTGTTGACATTGGCTCCGGTTTTGGTAATTGTCCTGGTGGTATAGGCTTAGGTTTAAACACGTTTACGGGAGGTCCAAAAACTTCTCGGTTTGTTGGAAACCTTTGTGGTGGAACTTGTCTAGTTTGAATATTTATTGGCTGACAAGGCCATGCCGGTTTATTTTGGTGATTTTGGTGATTATAGTTAGTATTGTTAAAATTAGGTACATTATTTTGTCGATAATTACTAAAATTATTTTGGGGGTTTTGATTATTAAATGAATTATTCGGATTATTTTGATTATACGAATTAAAGTTTTGGTTGCCAAAATTATTCGTATTATGTTTTGGATTTTGAAAATTATTTTTTGGTTTATCAAAAACGTTATTACACTGGCCATAAAGTCGCTCAAAATTCTCAAATTCGGTTACGTACGCAATTGCGTCTTCGAGACTTTTTGGTGTTTTTATATGCATGTTATTTTTAAGCGTCCCTGTACAACCAGCTATGAAAGTGTTTAAGGCTGTTTTATCAAAGTAACTAATGTGACATAATTTTTGTTCCCTATTTAAATTTGTGTCATTACTAACCCTTTGTATGACATTGCTTCTTAACAATTGTAATCTACTCCCGAAATTTAACAAGTGTTCGTTTTTAAAAGGCCTAGTTCTGGTCAGTTCTTGTACCAAACAATCGATATCGCGACGATCAGAAAAACATTGTATTAAAGCATTTTTTAAACTAACCCAATCATTGAGTTCGGCGCGATTACCGACCATCACCTCAGCTCTACCTATTAATTTTTCTTGTATACATTCGAAAATATGTTTTTCCAAATCTGGACTATTCATAGAAGAATAACTATCAATAAAACTTTCACATCTCTTTATAAATTTGTTTAAAGTGTTACTATCTCCGTCAAAATTTCTTATATTGTCCAATTTAGATTTAAACAATTCCCAATTTATTTTTAATTCGGTCATTTTGGTAGAAATAGTACTACTTTTCACTGGATTTTTGGAAAAAGATAAATTGTCAAATTTACCTATAATATCGTCTAAATCGGTCATTAACTTATGATCTAAGAAAATAAAATATATTTAATTTTATATAGCAGTTAAATTGTTATAACTAAAATCAAATATTACGTTTTTTTATTAAAAGAAAATTACGTTCTTTTAGTATTATTATATGATAAAAAAGTATTTTTATTTTAGATTTATTTAATATTGATTATTGATTGATTTTTCCTAAAAACTATTCTTAAAATAAATTCTCACAATGAGTAGCGAAAGGGGTTGCGCAATGCAAAGCTTAAATTATCCCAACCGAACACCTTAACCAGAGGGCGGAATGGGGCGAAAAGGAAAAATGCACTTACAGTTTGATGCCGAAGTACGTCGTTTTTTTTCTTTTCCTGATTCCCTGTCGTTGTTGTTGTGGACTCTGCTGCCGTTTTCTGGGGTTGTTCTTTCTCGATCCGTGCTTAAGGGTAGATACCACAAGTGGAAAACTAGTCCCGATATTCGCTCGATTTTCTAGGATCTCCACCGCACAGATCCTACCGACTGCGCCAATTACGTTTCAAGAAAACAGGAGAGTCTTTTTAAAAAATAAAGTTTTAATTTTATTTGATAAAGTACAAGATGTTTACTGTAAGAGCAAAGACAATGGAATGATTTTTAACAATGAGAAAAGAGTCTCCTCGGCTTGGTGAAGGCTTCGTGGAAACTGCAAGGACCGCATCTTCCCATCAGGATGGCCTGATCTTTTTAGCAGGTGTGCAGGAATCCGTGGGCGTAACTCCTCCCTCCTTAAGACAAAAGAAAATGGGGGCTTTCTTTTGGTTGGACCTCTTCGGGTTGATTTTCTTCATTCGTAGGGGCAGTTTTCTTCAGTCGAGCCAAAATAGGGTTGAAGATCTTTTTCTTGTATAAGACGAATACCAGGGTGAGGATAACCATGACAAACAAGATGATGGATATAATAGGGGTTGATTTCTCTGCTAAGCTTTCTTCCGATACTGGAATCAATTGATTAGCCATTTTTCGAAGTTGATAAATTTCTTCTATATTTATTCTTGAAATATTGATTGTTTCGTAATTATTTAATGTATTGATTTGTTCAAATTTGATCGATGGTAAAATAAGTGGTTTTCCTTCATCAATTTGAACATCATTGAAATACTTCTTGTTGTTTATTTCGATTTCACACTTCTCTGGTATTTTTATTAAGCTTGGCTTATCGATTTCTATGTATTGATCGATTTTACACTTGGAAAATATTCGATCTTTTCCATTTGGTAGTATTAGTACTTCGTTCTGTGTTATCTGCTGGACTACGGCTTCTTGGACATTGATATTGAGGGTGTCGCAATTTTCAATTGATTGATCTTCGATTAGTTGAAGGGTACAGCGATCTTCAGGGTGGAAATCTTCGATACAGTAGAAAGTGTCTTCTAATTTCGGGCAAATACTTTCTTCGAATTGATTTCTGACTGCTCGTGCGAGGTAGGGGTATTTAGGGATAAAAACTTTATGATTCTGGATGATAGGATATAAGTGATAAAAGGTAAATATATTCGATTGTACGATTGGGACATGTATTGCAAATATAAGCTTTGTATTTGAGAATGATATTTGTGTCCCAAAGAATTGGTAATAAGACAAGATATTTTTAAATTTTGGAATTTGATTTTCATTATAGATTGATTTTAAATAATTTAACATGTGTTCTAATTCAGAGCTAGGCAGAATCGAATTATGTAAAGTATTTAATTTTGCAAACATTATTGCATCTTCGATGTTGTCAAGAAAGGTGATAATGTTTTGACAATCTAGATTTATTTGTGTTAAAATTCCTTGAAGACTAATATAGTCGTGAAGATTACTGATTTGTTTATTCATTGCATTTTGAAATAGTCTTAATCCATAATTTAAGTTTTCTTGATTTTTACTAAGAATTGTGATAGTTTTATTATAATTGTTAATTAAATTTTTTGATAACGAAATTTGCATGTTTACTTCGTTTATAATGTTTTTGTGATCGTTTTTTAGTTTATTTATTATATTATCGTATCGTTCACCGTCGTCTGAGTCAAGAGTACCAAATAACCATTTATTTGCCTTTCCTACGATGTTTAATAAACCTCTTTTACTTCGTATATGTGGATGAAGATTTTTTAATTTATTTAATGTTATTTGAGTTAATGTTTCGGTCCTTAAAAGAATATTTTGGGATAACCCGTGATAAGAAATAGGGTTAGAACTATTTTCTTGATCTATAAAATTCTTAATAGTTAAAAACTTACTTTCTATATCATTAAATTGATTAATAATAGTACCTAAGTCTATAAAATGTATAAATGTATGTTTACTATAAACTAGTTTAGATTCACCTAACTTAAGGGGTAATAAGTAATTATTAAGGGTTGTTATTTGGGTGTCGTCCATGCTGTGAACTTGGACCAGCGCTGCAATTATCAGCAGGGTGATTTTGATCATTTTCAACCTGTAATGAAATATTTTGTTTAGGCTTTCTTGCGCTGTTTTTATGGTAAAACCCTTTATTTGTCTCAATTTTAATATCTGTTTCGTTTAAAACAGAGAGCTTTTTAAATTTTGGAAGATCTTTCCCACGATTTTTAGTTTTTATGTACGCCGTATCTGCGTTAAGGTATTTAGGTGGGTCTATTCTATCTTCGTTTCTTTTGTTTATAATTTGTTCTTTTTTATTATGATTATTTTCCTGAATTTGATCGTAAAGTTTCTTAGTTGTTTCTTTATGATTTTGTACATAGTTTGATATAATTATATTGTCATTTAAATCGAAGGGGTTGTTAGTATTTATGTGTCCTTTGATTATTTCGAAGGGTGTGAATTTTGTGACACTGTGTATAGCGTTGTTATATCCCAAAACTGCACGTTTTATTAATTGATTTGGTGTAAAATTATTATTTTCTTCT
>NW_022147598.1:0-5535 GCF_002938485.1 Sitophilus oryzae | reverse complement strand
TAAAAATAAGTAAAAAAGTTCTTATAAATGTATGTCCTAAAATGCTTAGTTTCGGAGATACAGGGTGTGGAAGTTTCATTTTTATATCAATTTTTTCCAAATAATTTCTGAAGTAACGTCAATATTTGGATTAAAATTGGTGTCTGGGAGTTTTTTGACTTGAGAAATTTGATTTTGATGTCAATATGACTCCTACTAGTAGAGGGCGCCACCTACATATTTTTTAACTGGTTTGAAGAGTAATAACTTTTTGTCCGTACCTGTATAAAACTACTGAGTAAAAAAATAAACATTTACGACGTTTTTTACGTGAAGAAGGTCTCTTGGTAAAAATTGCGACGAGTAATGGTTTTCGAGATATTTGGAGTCGAAATTATCAATACCTGTCATCACTGACATAAATTAAACATGTTGTCTAAATAGTTATTGGACTGAGATCATAAATTTGAAATGTTTTTGTACCAAAAGTTTAACAAAAACTGTTTTATCATCATTTTTTTGCAGAAAAAAATATGACTAATTTAAGAAAATAAAAATTTCCCAAATTTATTATTTTAGTGAAATAACTATCTACTCAACGTGCTTATTTTTCGTCAATAATGGCATGTATTAACTATTTCCATTCTAAATATCTTGAGAACGGTTGATCGTAGCGATTTTTACAAAGAGATATTTTTTACGTAAAAAATCAGAGATGTATATTTTTTCCCTCGGTAGTTTTATACAGGTACGGACAAAAAGTTATTACGCTTCAAAATAGTTAAAACGCATGTATTGACGTTACTTCAGAAATTATTTGGAAAAAATCGAAATAAAAATGAAATTTGTACACCCTGTATCTCCGAAACTAAGCATTTTAGGACCTACATTTATACGAACTTTTTTACCTATTTTTATCTGCAGAATATGCTGCCAAAGTTTCCGGAATACAATTCGGACCACCCTGTATAATGTTCTATACCTAAAATTTATGGTTTTTATAGAGATGTAGAAAAAGATAGATATTTTAGTTAGATTCTACAGGGTGGTCAAAATATATTTATGAATTTCAACTATTTAAAATAAAAAAAAAATCTCGAATTTTTTAAATGGCGCACCCTATACAGGATGTCCCAGAAATAAGTGCAAGTATTTTAAGGGGTGGTAGATCTCGATAAAAGAAATATATTTTCTCTTTATCGTTTTTCAAATAAGTCCTAAATAACTGCCAATTTTGCCAAAATTTTGAGAACTACTGGATCTTTCCTGGATTTTCTTTCTTGTAAATTTAATCTACCACCTATGTTGCCATATTATCAAGGAATTATGTTTTTTAACTAAAAACTAAAAAAAATCCAATTTTTTTTTTCAAAAAATTCCGAATTTTCAAAATTTTTTTTTCGCGAAAAAAACCTCATAGGCGTGTTTCTGGGGTTGAACTATACTCCCAGTTGAAATATCTGCCCTTATTTCTGGAACACCCTGTATATTATCATTTTTTTTTAGATTTTACGGAACTCTTCAACTTTTATTAAGTATGTATATGAAAGAGCATGTGTGGTTAGTAACCAAGTTAGTTGGGTTCAAACCGGTTTTTAAGATATTTGTGTTTATAGATTAAGATGTATCGATTTAAGAATTAGCAAAATGATAAAATGTAAAGAAATTGTAAATAAATTAATCTCATTGTTTTGATATTACTAAAATCGATGCATCGTAACCTTTAAATGCTTTTTATTACAAGCATTACAAACAAAGGTTTACAGTTTCGAACTAAGCAAACACACCTTTTTTATATAAAAAAGTCCTAGCTGTTTATATCTTTTGTTGAAATTACTGTATCTTAAGGATAAAGGAAGGACCACCAATAGTACTTTCTACCCTAATGGAAAGTACCCTTTCAAGGCTGTTACGGAATTTTACACCATCGTCATTCGCTTGGGCATAAAAATGTGTTTAAGAGTATCAAAAATTGGTTTTCCATGCATGTTCTTAAAAATAAACACAAAATATATTATTTTTATTTACCGTTTTGACGTCTGTAACTCCCTCGGGATGTATTTTAGGGCGTATGTTTATAGGAACTTTTTGTTTAGAATTACTCACCTAAGTTAGATACACAATTTTTTGACACCCTGTATAATGCATAAAGATAAATAAAGAAAAAATACATCGTTTTTCCAGTATTTTCAATCCAATATAATAGTTATTTCTAAATTGTTATTGATTATGTACCTTTTAAGCGGGTTGACACTGTCCAAGTTTATTTAGATCAAGTGCACTTGGATGCTGCCAATACAAGCACACTTAAATGGAGGCAGTGCGTCTCTCACTTATACGCTGCTTGAATCGTATTAGCTGTTTGACCCAAGTCGAATTAGAAGGGTTCGTCAGCTTAGTTACTTAGATGCATCCATATAAGTATACTTTCACTGCAAAATAAAAGTGTACTTGACCCAGGTACCAAGTAACCTTGTCAACCAGCTTTTGCGTCTGTTATACGTTTATTATCAAAGTGCTTTTAAAAAAGTAATGAGGTTATTAATAAGTGCATAACATACGTCATGATAATTTATTTATTTCATCTACTGTGAATAATAAGCTTTACTCACTGATATCGGATCAGCCCAGTCCGATACTATTCACGAAGATTACTTTACTGATCAATCTCCCCAGTGATCATTTTATCTTCGAGGGTAAATGTTCTAGGTGACGTTGTTGTTACGTTATTTAGGCCCTTCTTTTGCGTCAAATAGCACACACAAAAAATGTCGACACAAGGAACTGTTACGAACTGGTTGTTATGTTACTGAACGAAATTATTAACCATAAATCGGAATACATATTGCAATTTTTTTAGCAAAATTAATTTATTAAAAAACTACACGAAAATTTTTACGGCGCATATAATTATTGGGCTCCTGCAGGAGGAATTACGCCTAGCTTACCTTAATACGCCTTAAGCTTGATTTTCATGCATCCGTTGTCCGACGATACGATGGAATTTTACGAATACGATATTAATTTTATTGGTTGAATTTAAAGCCTTCGATTGGTTAACCGTTTCTAACCAATCAAAGTTTTTAAATTCAACCAATAAAATTAATATCGTATCATCGTATCGTCGGATAACGGATGCATGAAAATCAAGCTTTATGCCTTAATACACCTAGCGTACTGTTAAAAAAACATTGTATTATGTATGGGTAGCCATTTAGTAAGAAACAAAGTATCATGATGTGTATCTTTTGCTGCATACCTACTGTGTTTACTTTGCGTATATTTGCATACTCTAACTACAAATTGCTTTATAACTACTGAACACATATTGGCCTGTTTGCCAGTTGAATAAAAAATTACTTATTAAGATTTGGAGGCCCCCTAAAAGAAGGGGCCCGGGGCGGACCGCCCCCCCCCTAGTCCGCCACTGCATACGACCAATTGCACACACATGGTTCGAAACTGTTACTTTTATGCGCACAGTATACGTGGGAAGTGAAGCACGTTGACAACGCATTTTAGGCAAAAATTCGGAATTCTGTCAATGCATGTGCGAACTAATACACAAATAAGACACTTATCACTCTTTTTAATACTACATACTTATTTTTTTAAATTTACCAAGAAAATTATTCTCTCACACATCGTTGTCGCAAACTTACTAAATGGCTACCCATACATAATATAATGTTTTTTTTAACAGTAGGGGAGACCGGTATCAATTGTAACAGGGGTCAATTGTAACACTCGTATTTGCAGATCCACCTGTTATCGAAAGAAACAACTAATTGCACCGTCGTGTTCGTTTAGACACCCGACTGAATCGGCAACAGTGCAACAGTCATTTAATTTTCACTGTTCGTGTATGGTCTTGAATTTGTGCTTTCAATACTAATTTGTAAGTATTTTACCTATTATCAAAATGTAAATCGTTCGTTTATGATTACGTACAGGTCCTAATTGTTTAGTATGCTAAAATTAGTGTTTCTTCACGAACATTTCAAGCTATATTGAAGTTTATGAATTTGAGGTTATGTATAAATAATTTGCGCGGGTATTTTCTGATGTGCCCTGGTGTCGGTGGTAACATTTGCATAGGTGTCGTTTGTAACATGTTACAACTGACACCAGTTCGGTAGCCACTGTTAATTTTTAATAAACAATCAGCTAATATATTGCTCTTACTATAGGATAACTCACATATTACTTTGCTTTAAAAAAATCTGAAATTTCAATATTCCATGGGTATTGGTCTAAATTATAAGAAAATGCATTTTCTACGAAAACTTGTAGAGATAGGGTAAAAAATGGTATAATATAATTTGATAGACAATTAAATTGTACATCTAATTTTCCTAAAATATACAGGGTGTTCCATTTAAATTAAACAAGTTATTGTCGTTTAAAACTAGTAATTATTTAATATAAAATTTTGGACACTCTGTATAAGGTAGTAAAAATTTTATTATTGCTACATAATATCTGATTAATACATAATTTTCAGTAAATATTTAGTATTAAAAACTTTGATACCCTTGGAGAAATGAAGCCTTAAAAATTTTACTGCAATTTCATAAAATTGAAAATATTTCAAAATGGTAAGGTTTAAGTGTGATAAACCTCAATCAAATTTATCTTTATTTCAATCGTAGAATCCAAAAATAGAATAATATACAGGGTGTTCCATTTAAAAAATAAAACTATAATATTTTTTACTTATTTGGAACACTCCGTATCTTGTAAAAATATTTTTAAATTGTAGCTCTAATCGTCCTTCAACGAACCCAAAACTTACAATTTGCAAAAATCTAATAGTTTAGCTACAATACTCCGTGTCGTATGTGGTGTACAACTCTGTACATAAATTTAGCTATGCTTGATGACTTTTTTATAGTTCAAAATGTTTCACGTTATTTAAGAGTCCAGAGGTGACTATATTATTTTGTGTTTAATTTTTGTAGCTTAAAGACTATTTTTTTTAAGGCATCAATTTCTTTTTAAGGGCATTCGTGAATATCGAAAAATACGAAGAGGAGATAAAAGTCGAAGCTATTGATATATCGTATGGCATTACTAAAACCGCTGAATACGAGTTAACAAAAGCCAATTTGTTGTTGCATTGTGATCAATGTGAAAAAAGTTTTAAGTCAAGAAAACAATTAACCGGTCACAGAAAAAGCGTTCACTCAGAAAAACGTTACCAATGCCCCAAATGTCCCAAGAACTACAAAATTAACAGCCAATTGAATAAGCATCTGAAACTACACGATCCGACGAATAAAATCCAGTGCGATATCTGTTTGAAAGAATTTTCAAATAAACATTGTTTCGATCTGCACATGAAGAGACACAACAAGCAATACGTCACGAAATGCGAACAGTGCAATACAAAATTCATTGCGGAATATGAATTGAGGAAACACGTGGCCGTTAAACATAACAAATTATTTCTTTGCGTGGAGTGTGGTAGTAGATACAGCACTAAAAATGCTTTGGATTACCATATGCTAACTCACGATCCCGATTTCAAAAAAACCGTATACAAATGTGACCAAT
>NW_022147597.1:0-7118 GCF_002938485.1 Sitophilus oryzae | reverse complement strand
CTGTCTGTCTGTCTGTCTGTCTGTCTGTTTTTTTTTTATTTAAGAGGTGAAGGGGGAAACCTGCAACAGGTACTCGCCTGGTAAAACCTTCTATGTGCCAGACGAGTTATGTGGGATTTTTACCTCACTAAAATCTAACCTACACCTCTGTCCTCTCTCCAGGAACGTTCTTTCCCCGGCGGCACTCTTTATAAATACTACTTCGCCGGGGCGTTCTTATTTGGTGTTACTGTCTGTCTGTCTGTCTTAGTTTTTGGTGGGGGTGGGGGGTTGGTAAGGGGGTATGGGAGGGAGTTAAAAATTTAAAAAAATCGTAACTCCAAAATTACAGAAGCTAGCGAAACGCGGTTTTCAAATTAAGATTAGGAATAATATTTGCAACAAAATTTGTAATAACATCAAAATCAGTCAAAGTCTCAGTTTTCGAGATATTAACATATTTTAGTATGGGCGGCTATACGTACCTCCCGGCGCCAAATTTTTCAAGTAGTTTTTAGGACAAGATTTTGTTAAAAATAACGTAGTGTTTCTTGTATCAAATACGACACAAAGCTGCCGGCTTTTCAATGTTGAAACACGTATTCTAACAGTTTAGTGTCTGTGTAACTTTCTGTCTGACCTCGAGCTTAACTCGCATCAATAACGTATGGCTTTCATTACGCCCAGCTTTTCCTAGGGCATATATTATCACCGACCTGACCAGAAACCGTATGCTCCCATATGGGAGACCTGACATTCTAACGCTTTATATTAAATTTTCACCACTTTCGGGGTTAGAGGATAATGGAACTTGCGAGATATAACTGCTGTTAATTTAAACTTCTCGTACAACCTGGCTACTGTAGTTTATTCTTCTATGATTATTGGCACTCAAATAGTAGATATTTATGTTATAAAGTGTATAAAAAATGCATAAGTAATGCTGTTCCACTAATTGTAATCTGTACTAATATATAAAATCCTTAAGTGACTGACTCACTGATTATTCAGGATCCTGTTCAAACCACTCAACGTAAGAAGCTCAATTTTGGCATACAGGTTGGCTCTAAGGTGTACAGGTTCGATATGAAGGGACTTTTCAAAATTCCAGTTCCAAGGGGTTGAAACCACCCCTCAAATATTACAATATTTTTATTTAAAAAACGGTCAAGTTTCCGAAAAAACGCTTAAATATGTATATTTTATTTTGTTTTTTACATATTTTAAGATTTTTTAAAAATGTATACAGGGTGTTTCAAAAAATCTGGTCATTGATTAATCACGATCCTGTTTAAAGCGCTCGACATAAAAAGCTGATTTTTGGAAAACGGATTGACTTTAGGGTGTAGAGGTTCGATAAGGAGGGATTTTTCGAAACTAGAATTCTAAGGGGGTGAAACCACCCCCCAAATATTAGAATTTCCGAATTATATTAAAGTAATTTCCGAAAAACCGGTGAGTTTTTCGGAAAAAACTCTTAAACACGTATATTTTATATTGTTGTTTTACATATTTTAAGGTTTTTTGAAAATTTATACAGGGTTCCATTGAGTAATCACGATCCTGCTTAAACTGCTTGACGTTTAAAGCTGATTTTAGGCAAACGGATTGACTTTGGGGTGTAGAGGTTCGATAAGGAGGGGTTTATTCTCGATTGTTTTTTCTCATGCTGACATAAATGTAAGAAAATTTTATCCAGTTTGTATGTTAATAGAAATTCTTGCTTTGCTTTATCATCACCATTACAAATGATTAATTCGACGCGAACGAAGTCGCGGGGGTACACGCTAGTATGTTTATAAAATGAATTTAGAATCAAATGCCTCTATTATTATCTATTTCTTTTCAGAAACAATATTGTGGGATCCATACACAGATCAAACCTTATCTCTGAGTCTCCAACAAATAATATCCGACCTCTGATGTTAGTTAAAAAGAGATTCGCCTAAAGAAACTCAAGCAATTTTCAAATGTATAAATTGCAGGTGAGTAAATCTAGAAAAAATGCATTTTTAACGATGAATCGAGATAATTTTAAATTCTATAACTTTTTTATTTATTTTTCTAACTTAACTATCTCTCTCTCTTTCACATTTGATATCGCGTTATATCAAAAACCTATGTTTATTCACAGATTTTCGGTTTTATGATGATTATTTTCAATTGTATCAGCATAGTACGTAAATCTCAAAGAAAAATTTGTGTACGATTTTAGTTGGTAATTACAATAAAGTGTTTTAAATTATTTTTAGGAACCGCATGAAATGTATAACTGGAAAATGTACCGAATGTGACATATATTGCAAAAATCTTCCTGACACAGAAGATAACGAGTTTATGATGTTAAAAAATAGCCCCGAAGTAAGCAGTTAATTTAGTAATAATCATAGAATAATAAATAATAAGTTTGCTGACTCTGTATAATACAAAAAAAAATACACTGTTTGGTTTATAGGTAGTGGGTATATCAAACAGAATGTCCCTAACCCCACAAAATGACATTTTCTCGAAAACCCTGTATCCAATATCGACATACAGGGCTGGCGAAACTAAAGACATTATTTGTAGATTGGTAGGAATAACCGATACCACAGATATAGAAACAGTAAGTATTATAAGAACAGCTGTAAAATTTTCAGTAATATTTTATTTTTCTATCTTATTTTGTTAGGTTACAATTTGGGTGACAACTTATACGAACAACCCACCGAAAGTACTGAATCCTATCATGAACGACCAGCCAAAGGACCAGCAAGGATCTGACAGCAAACATGTAAATATATATGTTCATTCATATTTTTACTACAACAAAAGCCAGTATCAGAGACGGTTTTACGGATATTTTTTATACCTTACAACTATATAGTCTATCCCTTGGTAGACTCGCACCCAGAGTAGCAGAACTTTAATTATAAATGTTATGTTTTATTTATTTTCATATGCAAAATTAGTATTAACTGTAATTTTACTGTTATTTCTTACTGTATTTTCAGATTACGGATTCAAATGAGCCTAATCCTGACTTGAAATCTAGATTCAACGAGTAAGAAACAAGAATTATGTATTACTGACTCAGTTAGACCTACATTAAAAATGTATATATTTTCAGATACGATGAAGATCAGTTCCCCAGAATCAGTGACGATGACAACGAAAACATTAGAAGAAATCCTGATATTATAGAAGGACCCCCTCCATTGCTAGGAACCAACAACAATGTAAGATCACCAATAAATTATAAGTATTTTTCGATTAATTCTGTCCTAATTATTATAGTATTCTGTAGTCAAAACGTATTATTTCTTTATTAATTATAATTAATTAAAAAGAAATAATACTTTTAGACTACATAAATTCGAATTTTGTGAGACCTTTACGTTTAATTGTTTTTTTTTTTAATTATTTCTTTTTAGATTGATCCTTCTGAAGCCATTACTGGACCTACAAACAGCAATGTATGTTTACATAATTTACCTAACCAAACTATTTTACAATTTACCTTTAACATTCGTAGATCATTGTTGAACCTCCAGAGTTTGAATCAGATTCACCAGATAATTCAGTAGACTCACCAACCGTTCCATCTGACCAAGCCATAGATAGCATCATCAAACCAAACAAAATAATAACAACCGGCAAGCCTTCTTTGATCTCAAGACTAAAAAGAACTTACTGAGAAGAGATTAAAAAAATTATCGTCTCCCCCCAACACTAAAGAGTGTCCTGCCTAAGAATTTACAAGATTCGTCTACCAAAAGTGATTCTGATGAGATTCCTGAAGTCACTAGTGTTCCGTTGTTTAAAGGAATGCACAAAACAGAAGAAATAATTGACCCTCTTAGTGGTAAGCAAAGCTTTTTATTTTTTTATTTGTACATTGATTTATCAAAACTTTTTGTAGTTTTAGGTGATCCAATAGAATCTCCGTCTACAAAACCCGTTGATGCAGACGGTCAAATATCAAAATCAACGACGCAATTCAAGAAGTCCAATCCATAGTCCGCAAAATGCAAGAGGACGCTTCGAAAGCCTCAGAAAACAGACTTTTAGGCTCTGACCTATCTTCAGCAGCCAGTCCGGCAACACCCAACCCTGTTTTGCCCAATCACGTAGTCGATAACTTCAAAAAAGTCAACCAGTACATCAAAAATCGAGCTCAGGACGTCCTGGATGCCATAAAGACCCAGAAAATGCAGAAAAGCAGGACAGTTTGAAGGACGAACATTCCGACATGACTAAAAACTTGTTAAGCAACTTCAAAAGATGCCTCAGTATGTTTTGGACAGGGTGCAAGATTCTTTGAGCAAGTTATCAAATGGTAAAACTGTTGAAAATGGTTCAATAAATGAGAATAACGTTGAAGTCAAAGAAAGGTTTGGTAATGATGATACTTTGTCTGAAAATGTTGGGCTGTCAAACAACAACGAGGACCCTATTGAAACAACTCCTGTAGAATCTCCAACAACGAAAACTTACAAAACTAAACTCGATAAATACTTGGCAGAATTAAAGGAAAAACGACAGAAAATTTATTCGCTTGAAAAATTCAAACTGGATAACACAAAAGACCCCTACAATCTTAAAAGTGCAAGAATAAACCCACAAAATTCGATTTTATCGAGATCTGGAGATGACAGTAGTGATACAAATACAGAAGCTGTAACAAATAGCATTTTAGAGAGCTTAAACAAACAGAGAGAACTACTTAAAGACAAGATACAGAGTTATATTGAAGATGCTAAAACAAAAAGAGGTCAGAAGAATCAGAATATTGAAAATGATAATGCCATAGATGGTATGGTTGAGGCTAGACCAAATAATGATTTACCCAACTTGGATAGAAATGAAAATATTAATGAAAATAAAGGACAGTATGTTGAAAAACCTGATAAATTGAAGAAATATGTATCCAAATTGAAATCTAGAATGAACTTGGAGAAAGCCAATCTTCAAAATGCTGCTAAAAAGGCACAGTCTAATCTAAAATCAGTACAAGATGAAGATGAAACAAGGGAGTTCTTAAGAAAGCTCTCTACGCCTTTTCCCAAACTTGACAAAGCACCAGAAGAGTTTTCTTACCACTTAGCCAAAGGAAGGAGTGATATTAATGATGGAAATTTAGCAATGGAATCACCTGACGAAGTAACAACACCGGAATCTGTAGACCAGAACGAAGAAACCAGAGAATTTCTCAACAAACTTAATACACCATTTCCAAAAATGATACTACCTCCAGAAGAATTTCCATATCATTTAGCCCAAGGCAGAAACAATGAAAACGATGGAAATTTAGAACTGAAGTCTCCTTTGATGAAAAACCGACCGAAAATAGCTTGGATAGTCAAGTTGTATCTAAGCAGCCGGAAAAAATAAAAAAATATTTTGAAAAACTCAAATCCAGAATGAATTTGGACAAACCTTTCTTGAAGCCAGCTCAGAACACTGAAAATTTACTGAATTCGAGATTTGGTAATGATCCAATCACTGAAAACACTCCGAATCAAAGAACTGAAAGTATGTTTGGCAACAAAGATGCTAAGAAAAAGGCGTTGAAAGCTAAATTACAAGAATACATGGCTAAAGTCAAAAAACCTCGCGTGGATCAAGAAACCGTCAAACAGCAACCTCCTTTGATCAAGAACAGACTCCAACCAATTCAACCTGTTACAAGCAGAATAACTGGGTTGACCACTCCAAAATCCATAGAGAAACAAAAGTCTGAGCTGAATGCAATGATGGACAACTTGAAAAGCATGTTGAAAGAACGGATGGCTAAGAAATCTGAGCCTACTGTTTATGAAATTGTCAATGGTGGTCCCAATGAAGAAAATCTGCAAAGTGTGGTACCAAATTCACCTGAAAGTGTACTTGGAGATACCAATAGCGGTGGTGAAGTAATTGGGGATACAGATGAGCAGTTGGTGCCTAGTTTGGAAAGTAGAGATACTCTGGAAAGTGTAAGTACATTTAATACAGCTTTAGTAACACACTAGTAAATTTTTGGTACATAGTAGAGTCTATTATTGTCCCTAGTTATCTTTGAAATAGGTTTTTTTTTCAGACACAGCCTGCAGCTGATTGGTCAAGCAGCTTAGGCCAAATAGTATCGGCTTCGTCCAATCCCAATGAAGTATTTTTCATGGCCAGCGGTATCAAACTTCCCATGAAGATAGTCAAGCAAGAAGACGGCACTCTGGACCTATCTCTAGACCTTGAAAAGTTGTGCGCCTGCAAAAACACAACCTGTCCAAAGAATCCTGCAGTTATCGAAGAAACAGTGGGCGCCATCTTGGAAAAAGAAGCCGAGATTGAAGACCAGTTAAACATTGAAAATACTATTATGGATGGTTCGAAAAGGCATAAATCTGAGCTGTCAAAAAGATCTCCCGATATGTCAAAATACCCAAATCCAAATTTGGATAATGTCCTAAACGAAATTAACGATTTTGGGAAAAAAATCAAACATTCCTTTAGCAAGACTGTGAACGAGGTTCAGAAAGACATTGATCAAACAAACAACGCAATTGTTAAAGGCATCAGAACAGATAAAATCAGTGATATTCCTAAGATTAATCCAAAAAATTACCTTGATAAAGAATATTTTAAACTAAAAAACCTCATTAACCAAGATGGAACGTTTGATACTAACTTACAACAGCTTTTGAACGAAGAAAATGCCATTAATTTGCCTTTACTAGAAAAAGAAAAGTTTTTACTACAAAACTTAAGAAATAACATCCCTAAATCTAACGATATACTAACTTCACAACAATCTTTGAAAAATCCAACATATTTTCTTGAAAACAACTTAAAAACTTTTAATAATAACTTGGACAAACTTCAAGAAACCTATCATTTGGGTGAGATAAACTCACTGAAAAAACAGCTAGACGATTTGGACAATCAAGTAGAAAAATTTGAGGAAAACAACGAAAAAATGCTTGTAAAAGAAGGTAACAAGTTTTTCGCCGGTCAAAGGAATGATATTGTCGATAAAGAAGTCAATATTATTAAAAGAATTCTGTCTTGGATGAGCAGTTTAACAACTGCTTTACAAAGTTAGGATTAATTTCGTAAAATTAAGTTAATAAGTAGAATAAGTTTTGTAATTTTCTATTTTTTCAAATAAATTAAGTTTA
>NW_022147596.1:12770-16327 GCF_002938485.1 Sitophilus oryzae | reverse complement strand
CATTCCGTTCTATTGTGAGCTACTTCTTCCCACTCATTCTGCATATGCTTTAAGTTTTCGTGGAAAATACTCTTGTACCTTTTGAGTTGTCCACCCGGCCTCCTCTTACCGTCTACAAGCTCACCGTAAAAGAAGATATTTTGGTATGCGGTTTTCTTGCATTCTGCATACGTGACCAGCCCATCTTAAGCGGGACTTTGTAATCATTCAATACTCTCGCAGTTAGCTTTTCAAGAACGGATACGTTTGAGACATGATGGATTTGATTCTTAAGAGTTGTCTAAGATGTCTCTGTTGCAACTTGATTAATGCGGTCATGTGTCGACGGTACGGCACCCAGGTTTCGCTTCCATATAACATGGTGGGAATTATTGTTGCTCAGTACACTGCAAGTTTCGTTTTTGTGCTCAAGTCATGATTGTAGAAAATTCTGTCTTTTAATTTCCAGAATGTTCTTGAGGCGCTGCTAATCCTGTGCTGAATTTCAGAGTCGATAATGGCATTTTCCGAAATCAAACTGACGAGGTAATTGAATTCGGCTACATATTCCAATAGTTGTTCTCCGATTTTTATAGCATTGTTGTGAACTTCCGGGGGAGTACACATGATTTTAGTTTTATCGATGTTAAGTCCCAAAGCCTCGTATGCCCACGTATATGTGTTCAACATTTCTTGCAATTGCTGTAACGTATTTGCAACTAGAGCACAGCCATCAGCGTATTGAAGTTCTATGATGAATTTTGTACGTGTTTTTGCTGTGATGAATTTTGTGAGTCTTTTTATGTTGAACAGACCCAAGTAGCATTTTCACGACTTGCGACCACATGTTTACTAAACACAACGTTGGATTAGTTACAAAAAATAGTTAGCTCCGTACCTTGGGTATTAAAATAAATGTAAACGTTGATGTAACGTTGTGCCGACGTTGAACTAGTACTACAACAAAGTAAAAGCTTCTGCGACGTCGAATAAACGTTGTCTTGTAACCTTTTTTGCTTAAGTGATCTTTAGGTGATTCGGAGAACGTAGTTACAATGTTGGGAAATAAACAGTTTTCCGACGTCACTTTCAGGACCTATTCCAATATTATGCAAACGTCGTCTGTTTTACTAATTTCAACGTTATTTAGATTTCCTTATTCTTACGTTGGTAGGACGTCGAGCCACTACCTTTTTGCAACTGTATTGAACCATAACCTTAAATCTTAAATTTTCACTTCATTGTTCTGTTCAGTCAGACAGTTCAGTGCTGTTTTTGTTTTTATAAAAAAACGTAATTAAAATAGACATAAGAAAGGTACATATAAAACTAAATTTAAATATACATCGACATATATTACCGATGTTTATCCACTCCCTCGTTTATTTAGATTATAGAGGGCGGCACAAGCTAGACTCTAAGATGACTAAATTAGGCAATCTTGCGACTAATATACTACCTGTTAAGGCCGAACTGCGACTTTATTAGTCCAGTATGCGACTACTCGAACTACTCCATCTTAATCTCCAAAACAACAAAGTGAAAGCCGCCATGTTGTTAAATAAGAAAATGTTTCATCATCCATTTTCCTAAAATAGCAATTCCTGCTTTTTGAATACATTAACTTGAAATATTTGACCCTAAAAAACACGCGGAAACAATTTTTTCGACTGCGAATAAATTATTCTCATTTTACTAAAAAAAACTTCAAATTTTTTTTTTAAAACTTCTTTAATTTTAAGGCCCATTAGTATTTTTCAAAGTAGAAAAATACATTTATCAATAAAAGTTGTTTGCGTTATTTAACTTTTTTGCTTTGGGTAACGAGTTACAGAGTCGGTTAAAGTGTTTCAAATTATGATCTTCAAACATCCTCCACACTTAAATACTTTTGTTTTGTTTTCCTTTACTGCCATCTGGCATATGTCTCTAACTAAATCATAAAAATAATATTTTTACTATAATTATCCCAATTTAGGATAAAATGCGACTTAGACGTCATATTATTATAGTTTTGTATTTCTGTGAATTAGGATTTTAAACAACGTTGCAGTTTGTACTAAATTAGGGTGCTAGCCAATATCGGTATCCAACGTCGTTTCGACCCAAAAATTATTCTCCAAATTAATGCAGACTACGGTTGGCACGAGGTTGTGCCGACGTTGCGCTTTACACAACGTTGTCCCAACGTCCAAATGCTACTTGGGGACTGCCGTCGTATCTGTGTCTAGTATTTAATAACCAAACCTCTCTCCTGCAGTTTGCTGTCCACTATAATGGAGAGCGCTGCCATGAATATGTTGAATAGGAGAAACTCCTACATCCCTGCCTAACTCTTGTGTTTGTTAGGAAGGGATCGCTCAGGTGATCCATGATGTGACACTCTTGACTTGTTGTTTTTATATAGAGGCTTTTACACACTGTAAGAAATTTGTTGGGCACTCCGAACTTTCTCATAATTACCCAAAGCGCATCTCTGTTCACAGAGTCGAAGGCTTTTGTTAGGTAGATGTCCACTACTCGGAGGATGAACAGTTGTTGTCAGAGTTGTCATGTATGATGAGTTATAGACTGTAAGAGTTATAACTCAAGAAAGGGGGACACAATAGATCTTTAAGGTTGCGGTAATTAACTCCCCTTCTACTCGTTCTCCATTCTACAATGGGTGAGAAAAAATACACAAAACTTCGTTAAAAGTAAGAGTCTAAAGGGGCGTCCAGACCGGATGAGCGAGCAAGAATTCGGGTATGTTCTATGGGAACGCTTAACTGGTGCAAGCTGATCATGTGATCGAGAGCAGCAGAAATCACGAGCGAATTTGAATAAATGTTTGCTCGCGCTCGTTACTGCGCGATCTACTGGTCTGGACGCCCCTTAAGAAACATAAAATTTTAAAGATCACAAGATCGCAAGATTTGACCCAATCTAACTAACACGACAAATTAATCAAAGCGTGTAATAAAACATCTGTATGCATTAATAATTTTCTTAGTAAATGCAAAATACTCTGGCCGATTTACCAACATAATTGGTCACGACTAAACTCAAATTGTCCAAGTTTATTTACCAAAGATGCCAACACTTAACCAGTTCCAACGCGATCGACTCTCTGTCAGTGCGGATCATTTGAAATTTGCGCAATGAATTTTTCGTCAGGGGTAGAATTACTTTTTACGCTAAAAATGTCGATTCCTATATGAATTCAATGACGCACTTGACGTTGTGAGAAGTTTGTGGTTTTATCCTAAGAAAATCAAGTTCCTGTAATTAAGAAATGTAGATTTTTCTTCGTTTTTGTCTTAGACGTTTAGAGATTACTTTAACAAGTGCTCAAGTGATCATAAAGGAAGAGAACAATGAAGAGGACATTGTTGTGTTTTGTATTTTTTACTTTATCTGTGTTATTTGTGGTGATAGTTACGAATATAAAGAAGAATTAAATTTTTGTGTTACACTTTAATCCAAGGTACCAAAGCATCATTATATGTTTTGTATTTTTAGTTTTTATTTATTTCTTCAAAATAAAAAAAAGTTTTTTTTTAATATGTGAATATGTAAGTTATAGCAATGCGTAACCG
>NW_022147596.1:0-12687 GCF_002938485.1 Sitophilus oryzae | reverse complement strand
TGCAAGCCACGTATTGCTTAACAAATCCACACCTCAAAAGGTCATGTTTTCCATGTCTTTTCAACGAATCCATTGCTTCCTCGCACTCTGTTATCCTTTTGCATATCCCAGGACTTCCTAACTGAACACATGATGATCCTTCTGCAAGAACAAATTTTAAAATTAAAGTATCTGTTGCTGTACAGTTGATATTTTGATTATACGAGAATATACCCTATGCAAATTATTACAGACTATATTATTATATTTTTGCTTTTTACGATTCAAATTTACGAGGTAATAATGTTGTTTAAGAAATTACCTACTCTTATTATTCAAGAAATATTTACATTTTTATAAAGAAGGGCTATTTTAATACTTCTCATTTATTTTCTATGTATATTTAAGTTTTTGTAAACAAACCATGCATTGAGGTTCTTTATTTCATTTACTAAATACCCCTACTAAAATACTGCAACAATTAAAAAATTGGTACTACTACCCATTTATAACTTGTTTAATTCTTAAATGGAATATCCTGTATATTTTGAAACCACCCAATGCAAAATTTCATTAACTATAACTCTTTGGCTATCTCTTTATTATTTAGTACAAAATGCATCATCATCCTTATCATTTTGAGCTTACTCAACTCATGTTCAGATACTTTCTTTGTAGCCCATTGTAGATACTCTCTTTGTGAGCCCATTGTTGTCTATTGTTGACTATGTGGACCCATGTTATCCCTACTAATTTCCTAAATCAAGGTCCCATCTCAGGTTTGGTCTTCTAGGCATCTTAATTCCCGTGGATATATATATAATGCTTTTAAAACGTCCTTCGATGTTCTGCGATGCCTAGTCGCCATTGGTTTCTTTCATTCCAGTCTCCGTCACGCAGATCCCTTCAGCTCATCGCCTTCTTGACACCCCCCATCCAGTTTGTCCTTGGTCTTTCCCACTTCCTTCTCTTTTGTGGAAACCAGTTTAGTACCTTCTGAGGCAGTCGCGTGTTGTCTATCCTTCTCACATGTCCATATCACCTCAGTTGGGCACTCTCTATTTCCTCTACTATAGTTTTTGTCTACCCATTTTGTCTCGTTTCGTACTCTATCAAGTCTTGATGGCTGTGTTGATCTCCTTATCGCGTCCATTTCTGCTGCCAGTAATTTTCTTTGTTATTCTCTGTTAACCTCCATGTTTCCGCCTCAAATAACAGATCGCTCTTGATTATTGTATCATAAATTCTTAGTTTTCTGTCTTACCTATTTCGTTACTCCAGAGCATATTATTCAGATATTTTATTGCATTTTGACTGTTCTCGAGCTTATTTCGTTTTCATGTTTCCCGGATTTATCGAAAGTAACGCCTAGGTATTTATATTCGTTACATGTTTGTATGTATTTTCTCGTACCTATGCTGTACTTTTGTGGTCCATCTGTCCGTCCTTCTTGGCAGATGTCCTGCCCATTCCACTTGAGGGATTTGATCTGTTGACATTTATTGCCTGGGTCTTTGTCGTATCTACTCATTTTTACGGTCTTCTTCTTGTTAATTCCAGCATATTTCGTCCCATTGAACGCTGTGTGGTTGGTTATTTTTAATCCTTTGCTGGTCCAGGTCCAGTCCATTTGACGGAGGATTTCTTCTAGTGTTGCTAAACAGCTTTGGGGATATCGTAATCTCCCTGTCGTATCCCTTTGTCAGTTGGGAACTCAGGGGTTGTTGTTTCATATATAATTACTCTTAAGTATGACTTCATAGTATACAGGGGTGGTCCGGAACTGTATTCCGAAACTTCTGCATATTCCTGCAGATAAAAATAAGTAAAATGTCTGTATAGATGTATGTCAAAAAATGCTTAGTTTCTGAGGTACAAGGTGTAGGCAATGAGCTTGGATTAAACAGGTGTTTGGGAATTTTTGATATGAGTCTTTTTAATGTCAATATGACTCAATTGCAGGGTGGGTTACCTATTATTAGAAGCATGTTTTGAAGAGTAATATCTGTTCAGGCCTGTATAAAACTATCGTGTAAAAAATATACATTTACGACGCTTTTTACGTAAAAAAGGTCTCTTGGTAAAAATCGCTACGAGTAATGGTTTTCGAGATATTTGCAATCGAAATTATCAATACCTGTCATCACTGACATAAATTAAACATGTTGACTAAATAGTTATTAGACTCATAATCATAAATTTGAAATGTTTTAGTACCAAAAGTTCAACAAAAACTGTTTTATCATAATTTTTTTGCAGAAAAATATGATTAATTTTAAAAAAATAATAATTTCCCAAATTTATTATTTCAGTGAAATAACTATCTACTCAAGGCGTTTATTTTTCGTCAATAATGGCATGTATTGACTATTTCCATTTTAAATATCTTGAGAACGGTTGCTTGTAGGGATTTTTACAAAGAGATATTTTTTACGTAAAAAATCACAGAGATGTATATTTTTTCCATCGGTAGTTTTATACAGGTACGGACAAAAGTTATTACGCTTCAAAACAGTTACAACACACCCTCTACCAGTAGGAGTCATATTGACATCAAAATCCAAATTTCTCATGTCAAAAAACTTCTAGACACCAATTTTAATTTAAATATTGACGTTACTTCAGAAATTATTTGGATAAAATCGAAATAAAAATGAACTTTCTACACCCTGTATCTCCGAAACTAAGCATTTTAGGGCCTACATTTATACGAACTGTTTCATCTATTTTTATCTGCAGAATATGCTGTCCAAATTTCCGGAATACAACTTGGACCACCCTGTATATTGGCAAGAGTTTCTATATAAGGCTGAAGAAGTCAGACCAGATGGTTATCTCTTCAGGTATCATAAGTCATTTCATATCATGATCTTGTTGGTATTTTTTTTTTGTTTTTCTTTTAGGCAGTAGTTAACCGAATTTTGCAGCATTGGGAGTCGTTGGTTTTAGTTGTTTCTAAGGGTTTTTAAGGTTCTTCCTTGTTTCTCTAGGGTTTTCTATTCTATAGTGTCTAGTATATTGATTGGCAGTGGACATCAATTATTACAAATAAAACAATAAGCGCAGATTGTCTCTGCTAATAGCGTGAGTGACATAGTGACATGAGCTGTCAATTGCGGAGTTCCACACCTAATTTAATACGCAATAGTTACTGTTGTAGTCAGCAATAGTACCTAACCGGTGCGTCTCAAAAGTGGCTCACCCCTATAACTTTTTTATTTTTTTAGTTAAAAAACGAAATTTGGTATGTTAGTATATGATATAAATTAAGACTGATTGACGTATTCGATTGTTTTCGGTCACATCCTGTATCACTCTTACTCTGACACTCTAGATTGAATTTTAAAATACGATTTTTTATTAAGCGGGAATGTCAAAAGTTGACATATGATATGTCATTCTATTCAAAATGTCATTTTCTATCGAATAAAGTAAAAAAATACCGAGGGTGCCATTTAAAAATCAAAAGTTGTAGTCATTTCCGGTGAAACAGGAGGTCACCAAAAACAATTTAATACGTCAACCAATCCTAATTTATGTCATATACATACCAAATCTCTTACCTTTTTTATTTACATTCACTTAGAGGAATCGGAACCAACCTTCTTTGTGTATTTACATTTTAAATTGGCACTAAGTAATAATTATTGAATAATATTATCATACCACAAGATGAAAGAGATACAAACCTACCATACCTATAAAAATAAATTCTCTGACGCAAACCTAGGTACAAGATTTAATACTACTTAATTATTTTTGTCGTTAGTATTTTATCTTTACTATTATTTTATTACTCGGAAGTATTGAATTTAATGAAACATCTGGTAGATATAATGTCTGTGATTTATTATCAACAAAATAGAAAACCCAAAATATTTATACAAACTTTTATCTTTAGGATATAATACTCTCTGATATGTTTTAAATAATATAGTCTGTAATAATTTGCATAGGGTATATTCTCGTATAATCAAAAATATCTTAACTATGCCTTAACAGATACTTTAATTTTAAATTTGTTCTTGCAGAAGGATCATCATGTGTTCAGTTAGGAAGTCCTGGGATATGCAAAAGGATAACAGAGTGCGAGGAAGCAATGGATTCGTTGAAAAGACATGGAAAACATGACCTTTTGAGGTGTGGATTTGTTAAAGATGAAGAGGTAATATTCAGTCTTCCAACATCAAAATTTATTCATTAACTAAAAAGAAAAAAAATGTGTCGGCTATTTTTCTTTTCCTGCCTTGCCTGAGTTGGTTGAGTAAAAATCTGGTCACTTGAGTATAGTACCCAGTAGTACATAATCAGGTATACGGTATAAAACATTGTTCTAATATTTTTGATGTAAATATAATATAGATTATTTGATAATTAACAGTAAATTTACAGGAAAAATTATATTTTAGGTAGTTTACAGGGGTAAAACTATTTCCCAATAATTAAAAAATATTTCTTAACATACTACATAGGATACCACTTATTAATACCACTTCAATTTGTTAGATGTAGAATGGTACTTATATTAATATAATATATATAATATAATAACTTATATTAATATAATATATATAATTCATGTAGAATGGTACTTATACCTATAAAGTAATTATTCCCTTTCAAGGTTCTTTTTTCTGTTTACAAGCATTTTACGTAGAGTATTTTAAATACCAAAATATGACATCAACACCTTGTTTTATTTCTATATATTTTAATAGATGATTTTAGTTATCGACAGTTTTTTTGCGTTAATTACTAAGTATAAGTATCAAATATACCGAGAAAAATCATTCGAAAATGGAAAAAAAATTAAAAGTCTTAGTACTTTATTGATAAGTTTCTCAAAAGTACTACCAAAATTTCCAAGAATATTGCAAAACTTTATAATAAATATTACAATTTTTTTAGGTGGTTTGCTGTCATGGATTCTTTTTTGACCGAAATCCTACGATAGAAAGAACGACAGTAGACAGTAGAACAGTGTGGAGCACTAATGACATTGATGATGGCAAAAAACCAAACGGGAAACGCATGAGTGAAAGAAGTAAGTATAGTTCATATAAGGTCATTACTACCGCTTTTCCGGCCAAAATATTCTAATAAAGTTGCGATGAGTTTTTTACGGCTATTAAGCTATCTTTTACACTTCGCACTAAAAGAGGTTCTAAAAAGAACAATGTTCGACTGCAAGGTCTGCTAGTAAAAATTTCTAAGCTTAAATTATCACAACACAATAATTCATTTAAATCAAAAACTCGTAATACAAAACTAAAGTGTCAAAACGAATGACAATGTCAGGAAATAAATAAATAAGTGTCATGTGGCAACCTGACATTTTTTACAGCGGAGCTACCTGAATCTACAGCAGGAAATTTAAATCCCAGTTATGGTAGTACCAGACACAGCTACTTTTGTTGTGCAATTTTTTTGCAGTCGCTAGTCGTTGCAAAAGTTGCATACAGTGTTCATACACCAGCAGAAAGTAGCCCAAAACGAAATGCAGCAGCTGCCTAAAAAAGTTTTCATATGTTCAAACCAAAGCGCTACTTTTGCAACATATTTTTGTAGCCGCAGCCTTGGAGGGGCAACATTCAACAGTACATGACAGTACACCACCCACAGCTCAAGGTATCGTGTGTGTACCTTTTGGAAGACGATGTGAATTTTCTTTTTTATGTCTTCATCGGGTATATGTAAGAAATACAAAAGGCTATTAAAACACTTAAGAACAATAAAGCAGCCGGCCCGATAGCGTTCCTGCAGACCTCCTCAAAGCAGATCCTAGCACAGCAGCAGTCATACTGCATCCTCTAATTACACGAGCTTGGGTATCCAACATCATCCCAGATGAATGGAAACAGGGTCTCATTATTAAACTCCCTAAAAAGGGAGATACCACTAACTGTGACAACTGGAGAGGTATTGTTTTGTTAAACACCATTAACAAGATAACATCCTCTATAGTTCATTTAAGGTTAAACTCCTATATAGAGCCTACTCTGAGAGAGAACCAAGCTGGTTTCAGACCGAACCACTCGTGCATTGACCATATTAACACATTGCGCATTATCATAGAGCAGTCAATAGAATTTAGGTCACCTTTATTCTTATTATTCATAGACTTCGTCAAAGCTTTTGACAGTATCCCCCATGCGATGGTATGGAAAACTCTAAAAGAAAAAGGTGTTCCGGAAAAACTAATTAATATAGTCAAGGAACTCTACAGAAACACAGAATGCAATGTGCTGCACAACGGCAGAACCAGCGACAGTTTTAACTTAGGGACAGGAGTAAAGCAGGGTTGCACATTATCGCCGCTTCTATTTAATATCGTGCTCGACAGCGTTTTGACTAAAGCCACAGCAAACATTAGGGGAGTACAATGGACTCTGACATCGCATCTGACGGATCTTGATTATGCTGATGATATCTGTCTCACAACGCAATCCTTCAAAGACATGGAAGTGATGCTCAGACGTCTAAAAACAGAAGCAGACAAAGTAGGATTAAGCATAAACATCGACAAAACAAAGTCAATGCGCATTAACACAAATAACAACACTCCATTCAATGTAGGAATCAAACATGTCGAGAATGTAACAGAGTTTACTTATCTGGGAAGTATTGTAACAGCAAACGGTGGCGCAGACGCGTATATTGTTAGCAGGATCAGGAAGGCGCAGCGAGTTTTTGGACAAATAAAATCAGTTTGGACCTCCCTTCAACTCTCCATAAAAACAAAATTAAGAATATTTAATTCCAACGTCATACCAGTTTTATTATATGGGTGCGAGACATGGAGAGGGACAAAAATATCCATCAAGCGTCCACAGGTATTTATCAATCGCTGCTTGCGGAAAATACTTAAAATCTTTTGGCTAGACACCATACGTAACACCGACCTGCTTCATCTTACAAACCAACAAGAAGTAGGATTAAATCCGCAAAAGAAAATGGGGTTGGATAGTTCACACCTTGCGGAAACCTGATAGTAATATAGGGAGATCAGCGTTGGAGTGGAATCCCCAAGGAAAAAGAAAGCAAGGACGACCTGCTCAAACATGGAGACGTTCCATACTGGATGAGCTTCAACAGTTAGGAGTCAACATGGAAGGAAGCAAAAACAACTGCCAAAAACAGAACCCGATGGAGAGCTTTCACTGAAGCCCTTTGCTCCGCGTAGGAGATCCTATATATATCGGGTATATGTAATTCAGAAGAAATTTCCGAAATAGCGGCTCGTCTTTTCGTTTGGATGTGATAGAATGGACTTTTTTTACGTTCCATAAACACTCATCCCTTGCTTCTACCGCTTCTATCAAACATTTTACTTGTTCTCTGTTCCAAATCCCTTGTTTTGACTTCGACAACATCATAATTTGTCGGTTAATTCTTTACTAAATACCTACATATAAATCCTGGAGTTAACTGAAAAAAAGTATATACGTTTCGGGCATACCAACAGAATACTGCACCAATGTCCGCAGTAAAAGTTTCAACTGATTAGTAATCTTTTGCTGCACTTGCAACCTTCATCAACAAATGTTCACACACGGCTATTTCTTAAACTGCGCGCAACAAAAAAGTATCCTACGCAACCAAGCTGCGATCACAACGTTACAGGTTGCCTAGGTATTCATACTTGCAGCAGATCAAGTTGCGCAGTTTTTTAATGTGCTGCGCAACAAAAGTAGCTACGCTGAAAAAAAGGATCTCTCAGTCGAAATGAATATGACTTTGACCCAAAAGATTGGCGCTTTTCAATAGGGCCACGAACGACGTTTCTTTACCCAAAGCATTAACTATCTTTTCATAAGCTTTAAAAAATTACTTTAGAGAATAGAAGAATCTATCTGTCCAAAGTATTTCACTCTTGACCCAAAATGAATATGCAAAGAAGCTCTTGCTACAAGAACAATAGCCTCTTTGATTCATACAAAAATTTTTGATTGAAAAGGGACATTTCTTGATTAAAGAAACACTTTTCTTAAACCAATAGCGAATACTATTGACTCAACTAAAATTTATTTTGATCTAAGAGAAGTCTATACTTCATATACAGGCATATTACGAGGTATATTGTTTTCTGATAAATTTAGGTTTTCCTGGTCTGTAGTAAGTAAAGTGATATTATTTTCCTCGATTCGATAAGTAGTTATTTCTGCTTCTTCACTCCTTGGTATTTTTTGGGGTGGTTCATCACTCTACAAATTACAAAAAAATGTTACATCACGATTAATCAAAGTAAAGCAAATAAATTATTAAAATTATACGCTTTGGTCACATTTTGAATTTTTTAATACGGCGACTAGAAATTCTAGAATTTTTGTAATTATTTGCATAAAAAAATCGATTCCTATATTCTATTCTATCTATAGTCACGCATGTATTATCTAAACAAGTGCATTAGGTAAATGTCTCTTACCTTCAAATATAGCAAATAAATGCTCTAATTTCCATTTTTTCAGAAACTCCTTAAAGAATCCATATATCCTAAATATTGTCCATAAAAAATGACAAATGCATGTTAATAACGATCACTAATTTGTTATACGATATGCGTTTAAAAAGCTAATTATGCAAAATTCCAAGTGGAAAATTCCAAGCAACAAAACTCGTACGTACTATGATGTGCGACCTATGAAATGCGACGTACGACTGATCGGACTGCCGACTGATTGTATATACCATCCTTCGTCATCGTCTTTGCGTGTCGTTATTTTTCATCAAAAGAGTATTTAGCTATTGGAAAAATGGCCATGATTCTTGAATGAAGTACTTCCTAGCGTATTTGTCTTATTATCTTAAAACAAAGTAACTTGCTCTTGGTTGAATGAAAATAGATTCAAGAGAAATTTTCGAATTTTTCAAGAGAACCAGTTTTCTTCAGTTAAGAGAGTTTTTCTTCAGGCAAAATATTTTCTTTTACGCAAAAATAAATTGTCTTGCCACTAATTTTTTTTTTTCAAGAACGATGACGACTTTAGTTCAAGTCTACCTTTTTTATCAGTGTATGTCTATATGTACTATACCTTTAGTCAGCCCGGCGCCGGCGTCGAATAAGTTGATGGTGGGCAATAATGAATTTAAAAATCGGGTCTTCTATGACGTTACTAAAAGCTTAATTGGTATCGAATATAGGTTCATTTATCTCAAAAATATGAATAAAAAATATATCAACATATTCGATTTTTTTAAATATGTCTTTACGCTAATATGTGTTATAAATGAAATAACGATCGATGACATTCCCCATATAATTTTCCATATAAAATGACAGCGATCTTCATTTCATAGTCATTGCTGACACCGTTTTTTTTTCGATCGTATACTTAAAACCTAAATCAGTAACTTTTTAATTATTTTATGTATATTTACAATTTGTTTAATTATTTTCAGTGTGTGACAAATATATAAAAGAATATAAGATAAAACCCGAGATAAATTTCCATATAATCAACGGAGAAGATGCTAAAATTGGCAGATTTCCCCATATGGTAAGATTTTTTGTTCTATACTCAACAATAATAACAATATTGTACCTAAAAAGCTTAAAAAACAACTTTTTTAATGATTATTTTAAATAAATAATGGGTTAAAATTCAAGGGAGTCGGGACAAAATTCATAAATAGGAAAATCAACATTCTCAATTATTATATTTTATTTTAGGCCGCTTTAGGTTTTCGAAGCGATTCCGACGAGAATATAATAGAATTCAACAGATGCTCGGGATCATTAATTTCAACCAAATTTGTCCTAACAGCGGCCCACTGTATGTTCTGTGCCATCTGTAAAAACCCAGTGTTGGTTCGTTTTGGAGTGATCAACATCACGTAAGTAAAGGATACAGGGTGTCCCAATATTCCGTCGACATAGAACTACTACGTATTTTTTGAATCAACATAAGTTTGTTGCGCACTATTTACCTCTATACAAAAGTGCTTCGTTTATCCGTTAGAGGGCACCAATTAAAAATAAATTTGAACGGTCAAAATCGGTCGTCGGTGGACTTGGAAAATCTTTATACTAAAATTTATGTAGGGTGGGGGTAGTTTTCTCGTACTTTTTCTTGATATACATATACAGGGTGGTTCAAACTGTATTCCGGAAACTTCGGCAGCATATTCTGCAGATAAAAATAAGTAAAAAAGTTAGTATAAATGTATGTCCTAAAATGTTTAGTTTCAGAGATACAGGGTGTAGAAGTTTGCAAGTAATGTAATGTAAGTAATAAACTCATGTATACAGGATCGGTGGCACATCAAAGTTTCATATTTTTAAATGGAACCCTCTGTATATTATTGCATATTTCAATTCTTCCTTCAATTCTAAGCAAAAATCGAAATCACATAATGTACCTCAAACCAACTGTTTCCGAGTTATTGACTTTTGAACATCATTTAAACAATTTGATTGAATTAATATTGATATGTTCAGTTTCATTTAATGATGTCATTCTGCCGAAACTGTGATACTATTGCAATTGTTTTTTAAATGCCTATAAGCTACTAGTAAATTTAAGTATACAGGGTCGATCATAAAGTTGTGGCACATCAAACTTCATTTTTATTAAATGAAACTTCCTGTATATTATTGTATATTTTCAAGTGATATTTTCAAAAGTCAATAGCTCGGGAAAGGTTGGTTTGAGGTACATTGTGTGTATTTCGATTTTTTCTTAGAATTGAAGGAAGAATTGAAATATGCATTAATATACAGGGGGTTCTATTTAAAAAAAAAACTTTGATGTGCCACGACTTATGACCGACCCTGTATAGATGAATTTATTACTCGCTCATAGATATTTAAAAATTCTATAACTTTTGTATTTAACATTTTGTGCTACCTCCTATATTTTACCTAATAATGGACCGTTTCCATACATAACAACGACCCTGTATATCAAAACAGAATCGGAGCTTTGTTGATGTAAAAGATAAGTCTTATTTTTACGTGAGGAATCTCCTCACGGGAAATGGCACATGATTTTTGAAACACCCTGTATTTATATTTCTCTCTTTTTAGTTTAAATTTCAAGAATAAAAAATTAAAAGAATCATCTACCAAACACTTGAATCAACTATCGCAAAAATTTATATAGTACCAGAGTAAAATATTCTGTGATAGTACTCACTGAGAACATACCGTACGATCGGAAAAAAACAGCGCCCAGGTGGCTTATAATTTTACATATAAAATGACAGCGATATTCATTTCAAAGCTGTCTCTGACGCCGTTTTTTAATCCATATTCATATTATGAAAACTAAAAACATGTCTGTTTTAGTGATACTAAGGACGCACAAGATATAGAAGTAAAAAACGTAATACTGGGAGATTACAACTACACGTCAAAACACAACGATATCAGCTTGATCGAGCTGATGAAGGACGTAACAACATCCAGGACAGTCTATCCAGCTTGTTTGTATACCTCGCCTGATGATCCTATTAGTTTGATCATAACTGGATGGGGAAATACAGGTAATATAATGGCTACAGAACAATATAAAATGTGTCCCATTTACTAGCCCAAGTAGCATTTTCACGATTTGCGACCACATGTTTACTAAACGCAACGTTGGATTAGTTACAAAAAATAGTTAGCTCCGTAGCTTGGGTATTAAAATAAATGTAAACGTTGTTGTAACGTTGTGCCGACGTTGAACTAGTACTACAACAAAGTAAAAGCTTCTGCGACGTCGAATAAACGTTATCTTGTAACCTTTTTTGCTTAAGTGATATTTAGGTGATTCGGACAACGTAGTTACAATGTTGGGCAATAAAGAGTTTTCCGACGTCACTTTCAGGACCTATTCCAACGTTATGCAAACGTCGTCTGTTTTACTAATTCCAACGTTGTTAAGATTTCCTTATTCTTACGTTGGTAGGACGTCGAGCTACTACCTTTTTGCAACTGTATTGAATCATAACCTTAAATCTTAAATTTTCACTTCATTGTTCTGTTAAGTCAGACAGTTCAGTGCTATTTTTGTATTTATAAAAAAAAATTAATTAAAATGGGACATAAGAAAGGTACATATAAAACTAAATTTAAATATACATCGACATATTACCGACACTTTATCTACTCCCTCGTTTATTTAGAATATAGAGGGCGGCACAAGCTAGACTCTAGGATGACTAAATTAAGCAATCAGTATACTACCTGTTAAGGCTGAACTGCGACTTTATTAGTTCAGTATGCGACTACTCGAACTACTCCATCTTAATCTCCAAAACAACAAAGTGAAAGCCGCCATGTTGTTGAATAAGAAAATGTTTCGTTCCTAAAATAGCAATTCCTGCTTTTTGAATACATTAACTTGAAATATTTGAGCCTAAACAACACGCGGAAACAATTTTTTCGACTGCGAATAAATTATCCTCATTTTACTAGAAAAAAATTCAAGAATTTTTTTAAAAATTCTTTAATTTTAAGGCCCATTAGTATTTTTTAAAGTAGAAACAATACATTTATCAATAAAGTTGTTTGCGTTTAACTTTTTTGCCTTGAGTAACGAGTTACAGAGTCGGTTAAAAGTGTTTCAATAATTATGATCTTCAAACATCCTCCACACTTAAATACTTTTGTTTTGTTTTCCTTCACTGTCATCTGACATATGTCTCTAACTAAATCATAAAAATAATATTTTTACTATAATTATCCCAATTTAGGATAAAACGCGACTTAGACGCCATATTAGT
>NW_022147595.1:0-48304 GCF_002938485.1 Sitophilus oryzae | reverse complement strand
AGTTCAAACTTCTCGACAATTTATGTTCTATTTATCTGGTAGAATAAAGAAATAAAACTAAATTAAATAATTATTTTTCCAAACTTATATCCTTATAAAATAATCTGTTCTCTTTTATAGACCCTACGCATGCAAATTCTGCAGTGCAACGTTTGCTAGAAGAAATAACTTGTTGTTTCATCAAAAAAATCACGAGAAAAATGAAAACATTAAGCCTAAGAAACCGGTCAGCGATAAGAAGAGTTTCTTATGCTCAACATGTGGATCCGGATTTAACAAAAAGTAAGTTTTTCTTGCCAAAACGTATACCATGTAATTGCTTGTCTTACGTAGTTAATTAGCATTTTATCCTTAGTTAGCTTTTTTGGTCAAATTTAAAGTGTTATATTTTTGTTATTTTTAGCCCTATTTTCATGATTTTTTTAGCAAACTGTATATAATTATATCAATTTTGATTCGTAAATTCAGCTTTTTATAAACTTTAGTATTTGGCATATTATACAGGGTTAATCGAGGGGTTGTTTAACTTACCAAACCAAACAAAACACCCTGTGCAATAATTTCGTCTGTAAATTTTCCTAAAATATAATTTTACGGTCAGAACCATGACGTCTGAGCATTTTGTTTTTTGATTCATGTCAATACATGCCTTGGCTAATTTTTAAGAGCGAAATGAACTCGCCGCCAATAATTTGCAATTTTTTCAATTATCATTATTTCTTGTTTGAAGTTATTTTTCAATGTGATAAGGCGGCTTTGTTGATTCTTGTGAACTATATAGTATCAGTACCAGCTTCATTAAATGAACTTCGCTTGGTCCTTAAAGAAGAATGGGAAAACATAACGCAATATAATATATGCAGCCTCAATGACAGTAGGGAGTTATTGAACATGGTGGTTTAAGGTCATACCTTATTAAGGGAAGGCCTTATTTTAATAAGGAATGTCTTATTTTCTGTGTCAAATATATGAGTTATTGGAGGGCAACTTCACTTCTGACGCGTTAAATTGGCAAATGACAATATTGAATATTGACAAAAAAATATTGAAAAATGACAATATTGAACAAAAAGCTGTTTTTGGCGAAGACAAGTTTGTTTTATTCGGTGATCAAGGATATGGCCTACTGGAGTTATTAAGTACTCCATTTCCAGGAGCACCCGACAACATACCTGCCCAGCAGTTACAATTTAACCAATCAATGAAGGTCTTAAGAATAGCTGTTGGATGGGAATTTTCTAAAATAATTACGCAATTTACATTTGTTGATTTTAAAAAGAATCAGAAGCTTCTATTGCAGGATGTAGATATGTTATATAAAGCGGCTGTTTTATTAACAAATGCTCATACATGCCTTTATGGTCATCAGGTGGCAGGTTATTTCAATGTTGCTCCCATAAATTTACAGCAATATTTTGGCATGTAAACATCTAAAATTAGCTGTAATGATAAGTTTTTCAATAAAAAAGGATCATTAAATATAGTTTTTTATTTCATGTTTAACGCCCTAAAGCTAGGTTATGGTTAAAAATGTTAAAAATAGGGGAAATAAAGTTTCCTTAACAGGTTACGGTAGCCAGACGTAAATAAGGGAAGGCAGTATTTTATTAAGGTTCCCTTATTAAAAATATCCTTTTGCGCATGCATACCTGACATAATAAGGCAAACCTTAATCAGGCAAAATGCTTAAGCGACGTTCAATAAGTCCCTAGTATGAACGGATACAGGCAGTTATAGCAGCCAAGGGCGGCAATACAAAATATTAGGGTATTTTTTACAATTTCTTGTTACAAAGTTTGTATACTTGAGTATTACAGATGTCTCTAATATCGTTAGTTCTGTTATTGTTATTAATGTTTATTAAAACCCGGGCAGTATCGTTAGTCTTTAACGTTTTTTTTAAATTTAGTATAAAGTAAGTAGTTAAAGTAAGTAGTAAAAATAAATCCAATGCAGTGTAATATGACGTTACGACAATAGTTACGAAATCATCTCGTCATATTAAAAAAATACATCAAAAAGTAATGATAATTAAAAAATTGCCAATTGATCGTTATCAGTTCTTTTCGCTCTTAAAAATTAACCAAAGTATGTATTGACATGAATCAAGAAGTAAAATGCTCAGGAGTCATGGTTCTGACCGTAAAATTATATTTTAGGAAAATTTACCAACGAAATTATTGCACAGGGTGTTTAAAAGTTAAGATAAAAAAACAACCCCTCGATTAACCCTCTATAATATGCCAAATGCTAAAGTTTATAAAAAGCTGAGTTTACGAATTAAAGTTGATATAATTATATACAGTTTGCTAAAAAAATCATGAAAATAGGGCTAAAAATAACAAAAATATAAACTTTAAATTTAATCAAAATTTTCTCCGTAGCGTCTTTTTTTGTATCTAAGTGTATTTTTACCATATTTTTTACTATTTTTACAACAAACAGCTAAGATTTTTTAAAACAGAATTTTACCAAAGAAATTTACGGATAATAATTTATCGCATGGGATCATTTAATTAATTTTATTTTGCGTTAATTCGATAGGAATTCCATCTAAACCGCTGGCTTTGCCAGTCTTATTTATTTACTTATTTTTATCCGAAGAATATGCTGCCGAAATTTCCGGATTACAGTTCGGACCACCCTGTATATTCATATTTATGTACTCTACGCTCAAAATAAAAACACTAAATCACCACAATACAGCAAAACACTTTTACTTTTACACTGGACACGCGTTTCGCTAACCATGATAGCATCATTGCAGCAGATGATTATAAACTGTTAGTTTATAATTTTTAATTTTATAATCATAAGATTATAAACTATTTCGCTAACCATGTTAACATCATCAGCAGATGATTATAAACTCTTAGTTTATAATCTTATGATTATAAAATTAAAGATTATAAAGTAACAGTTTATAATGATCTGCTGATGATGCTAACATGGTTAGCGAAACGCGCGTCCAGTGTAAAAGTAAATGTGTTTTGGTGTATTGTGGTGATTTAATGTTTCTTCTTTCAAAATTTCTGGTCCTGTGTTTTCTGTGAGATCAAGATTCAATTCTGGTCTAGTATCATGAAAAATGATTTTGATATAAGAAGAAATTTGTTTTTTGGGATATTAGGCCGTCGTCGGTTAGAATTTCTTCCTAACGTTTCGCTAGCACGAGTGGCTAGCATCCTCAGAGGTGTGTTTACTCCGTGTCTGCTAAACAATATACAAACTTACCCGGAAAATAAAGGACTGCTTGAGACCAGCCAAAGATAAAAGGATACCATTATCCTCTGCAGGGATCTACCGTATACCTTGTTCCTGCGGTAGCGTATATATTGGAACTACCAAACGGTCAGTAGGAACGAGACTTACGGAACACAAGAGAAGCTGCAGGTTATGGCAAACAGACAAGTCGGCCGTAGCAGAACATGCTCTAAGAGATGGTGACCACAAAATCCAGTTCGAAGACACCCAAGTCATTGCCACAACATCTGGATATCATCCTCGTCTGGTCAGGGAAGCTGTTGAAATTCACAAACATCCAAATAATTTCAACAGGAAGGATGAATCTCTCTACGTAAACAGGATTTGGCATCCAGCTATATCTAGGACCAAGGTAGCAGTTACAAAACACATACACAAGAAGTGCGAGCGCCTTGCTAAATATTGGAAAGTGAAATTGACGTTTAAATTTGACACTGTTGACAAGTCTACTGCTACTAGCGCCCCCAATTTCGCTTGTAGGGACTACGGACTAAATTGTCACGCATGGCGGGAAGTTTAAAAAAATAAAAATTTTTTTCTTCATTTATTTTTAATTATGACATACACAAAAACACAAAAAATACACCATTTTTTAAAAATATGTTTAATATCAATATCAAATATACAACAGAAATTAATTTCACCACAATAAATTAATAAAATTAAAAGAATAATGTTACAAGTAGATCAAGAGACAAAATTAATTATAACAAAACTGAAAAAAATGGCGTCATAGATGGCTTAGAAATAAAAGATATATCATAATTTTGAAAGTAAAATTATATGGGAAATGTCTTCGATCATCATTTTTAAGCCAACTGGACGATTATTTCAAACATACAAGCTGAGTTCGTTCATAGTGCTCTGAGAAATCTAGATAAACAAAGAATAATAAATTAAAAGTATTCCAGGGGAAAAGAGAGGAAAAACCTGTATCGTCTCTGATATCTGTCAGGGTATTGTTGAAAGTGTCATCTTTTTGCTCGAAGTTTTCAGGTCGATCAAAAAGATGACATTTACAACAATACTTTGCTGTAACTTTCACAAATATCAGAGAGAGTACATACAGGTATTGCCTCTCTTTTCCTCTGGGATGCTTTATATCTGTTGTTCTTTGTTTATCTATATTTCTCAGAGCATAATGCCGAACACGACTACAGTATATAATAATTTCAATATCCGAAGTGGAAAGAAAAAAGATCACCTTTCTGTTTTGTACTATGGTCCCTTTCTTCCGATGGCTCATCTCGTTGATATTTAGGAAGGATAAATAGGAAGGAAAATATAAAATTCAATTTGATTTGATGATCCTTTTCTGTCACCTAAAATCAGGAGAACGACAATGAGCATGTTAAGATGAAAAAAAAAATTATCAACACTTACCTACACGTTAGTCCGAGGAGTTTTATTAAAAACCTATATTTGCCTAAATAATTTATGTATTAAATTTGCAAAGCAAAATGCAACGTGTAAACAAAAGAAATAAAATGGCGACAAGTCAACGTCAACGACCCGACAAGGAGAAAAGTGGTGTTCGATGGGTCACCAAAAATTGTTTTTGTCTCCTTTCAACGCACACTTTAGAAAGAAAAAGAGACGAACTGGAATACTGAAAGAACGTCAAGGCTTTATCTGTCACTCTTGTTAATAATTTATCGGTAGGGAAGATTCCTAGAAAATCGCTTGTAGTCAAGTTTTCAACCATTGCCAGTTCTCCCATAAGAAGTGTCATCCACCTGGTAGCAGTACAGAGAAGTAGACCAGTTCCGCAAGAACCACCACCGGAACAAGCCACACCCCCTCCGCCGACGCATAAATATGCGCTACGCCGACGCGGAGGCATCAGTCTAGTGTTTAGTGTGAGCAGTCGGAGCAAACACACCTCTGAGGATGCTAGCAAACACACCTCGTGCTAGCGAAACGTTAGGAAGCAATTCTAACCGATGACGGCCTAATATCCCGAATAACCAAATTTCTTCAAACGATGGCCGCGAAAGCCTAAACTACTACGGTTTTGATATAATTTGTCCATTCTATAATCTCCTTCTTCGTGTCTATTATAAGATTCCCTTCTGCATCTTTTAGTATGTTTTGAGATTTATGCGTCTTCAATCCTGCCATTTATTTGATCTTAAGCATATTAAAATTATCATATCTTTTTTCATATTCCTCTATTACCTCGCAGTTTCTTTTTAGCCATTCTTCTTTTTTCCTTTACCCTTCATATAAAAGTGCGGTTAAATATAATAATTTTTAAAGGTACTAACTAAAAAAAAAGTGGTTCAAAATTCAAAAATGTTGAATGATTATCACATATTATTTATTAATTCATTTTAATGATATTTCTCAATCTCTTTCTTCCCTAATAGTTTGATTATCCATAGCCAGTTACTTCGGGTAATGGAGAGTCATTCACATTTTTATCAAGAATTGGTACGTATACAGGGTACTACAAATTCGAGGTACGAGCATTGGTATCTCGGAAACCGTAATAGATACGAAGATGGTTAAATTGGGGCAAAGTTGCGCCTTGGGCTGTTCACCAAGATGCCATTAATTTTTTTTTAATATATCAAGGAGTTTTTTTGGAAAAAACGGATTTTTTTGGAAACTAATTTTATTTTTTCTTGTCGTTATTTTTCAGAAAATCAAAAAAATAATTGCACATTCTCATAGCCACTTTATTAGGGCTATCTGATAGTATTTTTAGATTTTCAAATTAGCTGATAATTTGTGAGATACAGAGGCCAACTTATTTTTTTTAAATACGGACCTGCATTTTTTATTTCAGATTTTGAAAGAACTCAGTCTCCTGAGTACAATGATATGTCACACTTTATACTTTTTTTTGTTTTGGGTACCTTAACAGCAACAAAACTATTTAATTATTATTTAAAAAAATGTCAAGTCCAACTCGGTTTTTTTAAATTATTTAATCTGATTATATTCATCGCAACAATATTGATCAGTGCTAATTAACATTGAATAAGGAAAATTGAGCCAACTGAAAGATTCAAATAAATAATATCCAGATCAGCAATTTAAAGATATTATTTTTAACTTTTCTTATTGTGAATTTGAAATTCTCAGTGTACAATCTAATAATTTGCATAATATTAATCGTAGTTATTATGAATAAATTAACTTCTACAAACTAGTTTCTTCAAACATATTTGAAAGGGTTGCCACCCTCCCTATTGCACAAATTTATTTTTCATTCAATTTTATTTATAGATTTTGAATAGATCTCCTTATACTTTCGGATGCATTTTGTACTCTTTATTGTAACTGCCGAGATGTGTTGATTTCACTTTTTTGTAAAATTTGGACCTGTCGAATTACTTGACGTCATCAGAGGGCCCAGGTACCTCGCTGGCCATTATACTGCTCTACCATTTCCAATCCATCTTCCAGGGAAATGATTTGATTGTTTATATTACATTTTATTTATATTATTTTTTATTACTTTATTGCATTTGATTTTCCGTATTCAACCCATGTCACTGTTAAGTTTGAAAGCTTATCAATATTGTAACGATGAATAATATTAAATATTAAAAAAAAACAGAGCCGGACTTGAAATTAGTTTAAATAAATTGTGTTCAAATTTCCAAAACAAAAAAAAATATATTAAGTGTGGCATATCATTGTACTCAGGAGAACGAGATCCTTTCAAAATCTGAAATAAAAAATGCAGGTCCGTATTTAAAAAAAAATAAGTTGGCCTCTGTATCTTACAAATTATCAGCTGATTTGAAAATCTAAAAATACTATCAGATAGCCCTAATAAAGTAGCTATGAGAATGTGCAATTAGTTTTTTGATTTTCTAAAAACTAACGACAGGAAAAAATAAAATTGATTTTCAAAAATATCCGTTTTTTCCAAAAAACTCAGCAATCCTTGAAATTTTAAAAACTTTTTTGATGGCATCTTGGTGAACATCCCAAAGCGCAACTTTGCCCCAATTTAACCATGTTCGTATCTATTACGGTTACTGAGTTACCAATGCTCGTACCTCGAATTTGTAGCACCCTGTATAGTCAAGCAACTTTTCTCTCTCGAACTTTTAAGGTGGAGCTTGAATTGAGCCGAGTGTTTAACATGAGCAGTCGCTAGTCAATGCCGGGAAATAATCGGTGAACCGAACGGCTCGCGAACAACAACGGTGCTTTTTTAGCGAATGTCAAACAACTCTCGGTTTTTAGCGAATTTTGATTTTGTTACATTACAAGGCAGTGATTTTGTTACATTACAGGCTCGGCGAACTCCATATTTCATTCATCTCAGCTTATGTTTGATATTATTTCACCTCCATGTTTCTAGTAGATATAGTGGCTTTTAATTGTGGTTAAACATGCCTCTGTTAATAAGGTGTAAAAAATATATTAAATAACTATAAAGTTTGAATAAACGTAGCACTCCCAATTCTTAGATCCGACATTTTTAAAGACTGAAAAATACTGGAGCATAGCAAGCCGATCATTCGAAACGAGATTTTCGCGTTTCGACTGCGAACGAAACGCTCGTATTGAACAGTAAACAAGCGATACATTACGCTCGGCTCAGCTCAATCTCTTCCTTTAGCGAAGTCGCATACTGGAGCAATAGGCAATACGCAACCAGCAACATGCGATATTATCGCCTATTGACAACATACGAAATCAATCATTTTAATAAAATAAAATCAAAGTTCAATCTCAATATTGCCTGTCCGAAGACACCGCTGTTCAAAAAGTATTAAAAAAATATTCCCATTTTTTCGCAACTTGGATCTTCCAAAAATAAACTCTAGATTCGCCTCTGCTTAGTACAAATTAAGCAGTTGAATCATCCTCAACTTCAGCCAAGATCCAGCCACCGCCCAAACGACTGTATCCAGTCTAAGACCGACTTGACTGGATTTGGCAGAGAAGTGCTGTTTCGTTTTTGTCTCGTATCGCGATACTGGCAGCCGTTTCGAGTGTTTATAAAATACGGAATTAAAAAGTCCGGAGTAAAACTTACGATAATCCCGATCCGGAAAAATGCGCGGCTGACGTAGCGGCCGGAACGCCTGCTACTCGGAAATTATGTGACTGCGGCCCAGATAAAGAGACGAGAACGAGCCGCCTTTTAACTGGCCGTATTTATAGAGGCCGTTTTTGCACCGAACGTGACCTTTTTGCCAAATTAGCGTTTTTTGCCTACCGTCTTTAACAAAAATATTATTTTTCAATTTGCAGATTTAATACAGCAATGCATTTAATACCAGTGTATCTCAAGTAATTGTATTTTAAATTATACTCTGATGCCGGGTCCAGACCAAAGCGACAAAAAGCGAACACGATTATGAGACAAAAACAAGACACACCCGCGACAATAATGAGAAATTCAGACAAGACAAATTTGAGATAAAGTGTCTATACCGCGAGGACAAAACTGCAACAAAGTTCAATATATGCGAATCAGTTTTAATCATACGACCTTTCCACCAGGAAGAAGTTAAAGATATATTACTAGCAGCAGACTCGCCATCCCATGTTGCAAAAATTGGCGCCGGGAGGCACGTATAGCCGCCCATACTAAAATATGTTAATATCTGGAAAACTGCGACTTTGACTGGTTTTGATGTTATTACAAACTAGGTTTTTCCCGCGACTACGTTCGCGTTACACCTCGAATAGTTCATGCATTGATTTAAATGATTTACTTTGTATATAGAGCTAGTGAGCCTTACAAATGCCCTATTTAAACTATGGCTTTAAGAGTTTTAGAGCTACTCGTATTTCATATGAAAGTTATCAATTGTCGATTTTCTGGGTATTATACAGGGCAAGTCGACAGGGCTGTCTTGTAAATTTAATCTACTACCTATCTATGTTGTCATATTTTCAAGAAATTATGGTTTTTAACTAAAAACTAAAAAAAATCCAAAAGGTTTTTCAAAAAATTCCAAATTTTCAAAAAAAATTTCGCGAAAAAACTCTTAATCGTTTTCTGGGGTCAAATATACCTACTACCGCTAAGAATAATTGCACTTATTTAAGACTCGCTCGACAAAAAATCGAATAAAAATAAAATACTGCTAGATGTTATAGTAATGCATTTTCGTACAGTAAACATTCATTCCCTATTCTACTCCCTAAGATTATAAATTTCATAAAATCGCTTTATCCAAATAATTAACTCATGTCTTTTAAATGATCCTTTGTGCCAATTTTTATGTGTATAATCCAGAGGTCACCAAGTTTTATATAAATTTTTCCTAATTTTGCCCATCTGGTTGATGAATTTCAAAAATCTCTTCTAATTCTTTTTGTTGGATTTCATTCTTCTAGACCACATAGTAAGGAATTTTCATACAACAAATTGTTCCGACATAATTTTACTCTCTAAGAGGATGAATTTCCTAAAATTGCTTTGTGTAGCTAATTCACTAATGTCGTTTAAACGAACGTTCTAATATTTATGTATCTAAAGCTGGTTGTATGAACTGATCCCTAAAATATCTAAAAACTTGATATATAATCTAACTGACAAACCACTGACAATGACAAATAATTTATTTCTGGTGGTATTGTGTGTAGGTGTTTTTCAGGTATGTTTTAATATTTAGTCGATTTACACAAAGAAATAGCCATTCAACAATTTAAAAATACTTC
This sequence comes from Sitophilus oryzae, assembly GCF_002938485.1. Taxonomy (NCBI): domain Eukaryota; kingdom Metazoa; phylum Arthropoda; class Insecta; order Coleoptera; family Curculionidae; genus Sitophilus; species Sitophilus oryzae. The sequence goes on along the minus strand of NW_022147595.1, from coordinate 38,398 downwards.
ATAACAAATCTACACATATATACCTTTCATTTAAAAAAAGAATCATCAAGATTGGTAAAGCAGTTTCGGCGGGATGTATGTAACAAAAAAACCCTTTGAGCTTTTATGTATGTATGGATTTTGTTGCAAATATTATTCATAATCTTAAATTGAAAACCGCGTTTCGCTAGCTACTGTAATTTTGGAGTTACGATTTTTTAAAATTTTTAACCCCCTCTCATACCCCCTTACCAACCCCCCACCCCCACCAAAAACTAATGGCCAGATTCTCGGGTGCCACAGTATTTTTGTGCCAAATTTGGTTAAAATCGGTTCAGCGGTTTTTGAGTTATCGTGTTACAGACGGACAGACGGACAGACAGACAGACAGACACACAGACAGACACCATGAAAATATTTTGTATTTAGGTCATTTATGACCCAATTAACTCATTTTGAGTGAAATTAAAAAAACTTTTTTTTTGCCGATCCTAATAGCCTACCATACCTATTGGTATGGTCGGCTAAAAATCAACCCCAAAATGTTTTTGTTTTTATTTCTCTCGTAGTATAGCTATTAATATTTCTTATTTTCTTCATTCATTAAACAAATATCCTCTAATGCACCAGCTTTCTTGTAACAATTTCTGTAGTCCTTGTTTTTACGCTCCCATAATAATAAATGCGCTCTATAAAGCTCTATTCCATTCACCATAGTTCCATTCTCTTCGGACATTTTTTTTTTATAAAGATGGAGTACTCCACCACATACCGTATGATCGAAAAAAACGGCGTCCAGTTTGGCTCGAAAATGACTATAGGTGATATTTCCCATATAAAATACACAACAAAACAGAGACTCTTTGAACTTTACCGACTCGAGACGGAACATTCAAAAGACTCCGAATTTGGAAACAAAACAAAAATGAGACAAAAATGTCGCAGTGATGTATTGGATTTATCGCAACTTTATCGTAAATCATGAATGTTTCTGTCTTGTCGCTGTTTTTGAATTTGGAAACAAAACAAAAATGAGACAAAAATGTCGCAGAAATGTATTTGATTTATCGCAACTTTGTCGTAAAACATTAATGTTTCTGTCTTGTCGCTGTTTTGTCTGCTTGGTCTGGACCCGGCTTTAGAGTATATCTCACCGAGACAGCTTCCAGTGTAGCACCTTCCGCAAGAGCATATTGTGACTCAGTTTCCATTTCAAGTCTAGCAATTTTTTGTGGGGAAAAAATCTGCAAACCAGAGACCATAATATGCGATACTGCCGGGGCGGTTAAGGTACCTTACCAACTAAAAAAACCTCCACAAGCCGCTTAGAGTATCTCCCCGAGGAACTATAGTCTATAAAATGAATAACTTTGAATTTTGACCGTTATTTCTTACCAACACGGCAAATATTAAATCCCTCTGTCAAAAAAAGTTACTGCTATTCTTTAAATTGAGTGCCTGAACGAATCAGATAGGTAACTCTTTTTACTTTCGTGAAATAGAAAAGAAAAATAATAAAACCAGTGACAGTTCTTCCTCTTCTTCCAAAAATCAACACCAAATGTCATAATTGTCAAAGGTAAAATGTCATCAGCTTTTAACATTTCTAAATATCAGACCAATGCCGTCTCTAATAGAACAGCCTCGGAGCGAGATTTATGACGTCACGGTAGTTAGATACTACGGATTAATAAATATGTTGTAGAATACATGGAAAACATAACTATTCCTCGTATTTTTGGTTTGTATTTTAAAATCAAAATTTGTTTTTCAAATACAAACCAAAAATACGGTGAATAATTATGTTTTCCATGTATTCTACAACATATTTATTAATCCGTAGTAACTAGCGTGATATCATAAATCTCGCTCAAAGGCTGTTCTATTAGAGAAGGCATTGCGTCAGCATGGCCGCAAGTTGCTAACCTAATAAAATAAACACTAAAAAATCCCGCGGGAACTGTCAAATTCAAAGTTATTCATTTCACAGACTATACCTTCGGCATTACTTCTCGAGGAGGCGGTTGTACTGTGATGTTTTAGTTACTTCGTCTAGCTTCCAACACTCTAGGTCCTTTATAAGTGTTCTTAGATCCATTTACCTTTCCCATTTCTGTTTTCACTCCATCTTTTACACCATATTTCCAAAACTATATTTCTTCTTTCTTCCGCTATTCTTCCTGAATGTGGAAGTCTAGCATATATTGGTAAAAAATGCAATATACTCATGAAAAATGCGAACTCGGTCCTGCACCTGACTGATCAAATTTGCTTCATAGTCTTCCGACAGTTCCATTCTCTACATGGTTAATCTCTAACTTACAACAGCCTATACAGTAGTATAAATAAATTCTGGAATTTGGATCGTCATGCCAAATAGTTCTTGAATATTTCCAATCAGAAATTATAACGTGATAAAGATCTCAAGTAATAATATCGTCTTTATTTATATTTAGTGAGTACAGTGTAGTACATAAGGTGTGCTTCTATTGGCGAAGTTTAGCGGCGCTTTTCTTACACTTAACCAACTTAAACGTAATACTAACATTTTTATTTTTTAACAAATATTACAAACACTATAAATTTTATGTATATAAATACCGTATGATCGAAAAAAAAACGGCGTCCAGTTGGCTTAGAAATGACGATCGATGACATTTCCCATATCATTTTGCATATAAAATGACAGCGATCTTCATTTCATAGCAATCGCTGACGCCGTTTTTATTCGATCATACGGTATATTTATAACGTAACGTGTATATAAATATATTTATATGTGGTAAGTTTGATTTATATTTTTTACACAGTTGTATTTTATTGATAATATCTTATTGTAGACTTTGAAAAAGGTTAAAACTGAACCGAAACGTTAGTTATGTAATAAACATTTCCTAAACCCAGAAAAAGTTTAATATTTACGAAAAGCCAAGAACCCTTCAAATAAAAAAATATATTTATAACCTAACCTAACCAACCCGGCAAACGTTGTTTTGCCATATAAATTATTTCTAGGATTATTTTAGTAGAAAGAAATGACTAACTTATTGTCAGTGTGTAAGGATGTGGTATAGTGGGTGTGTCGCAAAAGTGGCTCACCCCCTATAACTTTTTTATATTTTCATATAGATTTGGTATGTTAGTATATGACATAAATTAGGATTGATTAAGATATTCAATTCTATTTGGCTACATCCTGTTTCACCAGAAATGACTACCACTTTTGATTTTTAAATGGCACCCTCGGTATTTTTTTACTTTATTCGATAGAAATATGACAACCTGCTTAGATTGACATATCATATGTAATATAACTATTATACATATAATTAATATGCGAGTTAATATGTATAACTTTTGAGATTTTCGCTTAAAACAAAATTGTATTTTAAATTTCAATCTAGAGTGTCATGGCTGTTTTAAAAACACTAATTTTTAATCAAGGAGCCTTCGAAAAATAGATTTTATCGTCCAATGTTTTTAGTGTCTTGTCCTGGTCGGTTAAAATATGCCCAAATCGTATCTCAATTTTTTCAAACATTCATCATTAGCATATTTGGTATTTTTTACGAATAATTTGATACCACACACTTAATATTTCAAGTCAAATTGGTCGCGTTCATCAGGACAAGTTGATCAGTGAGCCATGTACCATCGATTGGTTGTCCTGCTGAACGTGCTTTTTAGATCAAAATCATAAGTAATGCATATTAAATTGTTTTCACCCATTTTTGGCACAAATCGAGAGGATTAGTCAACCGAGAACAATAAACAAAATGCTTTGTTTTCGTTTTCCAAAACATTTTGTGACATTTGGCGTATGTGACGTTTAATCCATCATGCATCGGTAGCGTAGCGTATTTTAAATCTGATGGAAAAAATGGCGACTGATCCCAGAGCGCTCACAACTAATCGGCGCGTTCAGCAGAAAATTAGTGATCGCTGCGGTAGCGCTACGTCCTGATGAACGCGACCATTGTCGTTATGAATCGTATGTTGCAAGTTCAAATAAACCAAATTCGAAAATGTCAAAAGTTGACATATAATATGTCATTCTATTGAGAGTGTCATTTTCTATCAAATAAAGTAACAAAATATCGAGGGTGTTATTTAAAAAGCAGAAGTTGTAGTCATTTCCGGTGAAACAGGAAGTGACAGAAAACAATTTAATTACGTCAATCAATCCTAATTTATGTCATATACTAACATACCAAATTACGATTTTTTATCTGAAAAAATAAAAACGTTATAGGGGTGAGTGGAAGAGGCATGGAGCGCTGTGATAGTGATAATTGATCGGTCATTGACCGGGGTTGAAAATTATTGAATTACTAATATCGCTATTAAGAAATAGGGGTTGATGGTAGAAGGGTGAAAATTTAGGATTGTATGTATTTTTTAATGCCACCATAAATATAAACATAATACCGCCATCATAATAAAAGCTAAATAAAAAATTTTGTCTAAAAAATTTAAAAAAATTGGGGTGGACTACTTTTATCACTTAAATAATAATAATTTCATCAAAATCGGTTAAGCCGTTTCGGAAGAGTATAATAACTAAAACTGTGACACCAGAATTTTATAGTTGTATATACTGTGAGTTCTGCATTAAGTTGGTTTCCACTTGGGAAGAAGAACGGCTGCGGCTCTGGTCCAGTTAGTGAAGTGTTCCTCTAGCTAGATCCTTTGCTTTCTTTCTTTCTAGCTAGATCCTTTGCTTTCTCATTACCGGCTATCCTTTGGTGGGCTGGCACCTAGACTAAGAGGACTTTATTTTCTTTGTCTAAGTTGTTCAGCTTCTGTAGTTATTCTTTAACCAACTTTGAATTAATGGTTACTGAATTGATCGTTCTTAAGGCTGCCAACTATCAGATGAGTTGGCTATTTCTTGCTTCCGATGGATTTTCGATAGTTATTACGATTGACTATCATACACCACTATTTAAAAAATACAGCAGTATTATTTTTGTCGCTCCTTTAAACTGCATCTTCTGTAAAAGAAAGAAAATCGTTTTATTCTCAGCACGAAAACTCCCCGTATCCGCCGAGCTCACCTGTGGTAATAACGCGCCGAGCGAATTTATTGTAAATGAAACAGTATCTAAAGGCTATTTATATCTGTTATTATATTTCTTTCTCATTAAGGATATATCTTAGTTAGCGATATAGCCGAGTGCGGCTCAAATGAATATTTTGTGCCGGTCGCAGGTTCGTTCGACTTCTACAATGTTCTTTATTTTCGGACCAAATAAGGAAATGCGTGCGTACCTTACCGGTTTTAAGTTGTTTTGAGAACTTATTTTAAACAGTGTCGTCTGTATAAAATACGTGAAATATGAAGTTTTATTGAGGTTAATTAAATGAGTAATTTATTAATAATTATTATACGAAAAGATAAGATCAGTTATTTATTTCTTCCAATTGACAAGTCCGTTTTTTGACAAGTTTGGTTTGAGATTATTTATAAAACTTTTGAAACCCTTTGTTTTCGAGTTTCCTTAGTTAAAGGCGCAATTACAATATTGATATTTGGCTCTATCTAGTTGAAATATGTATTAAATGGCTTTAGAGCACTGAAATGGGAATATTTTGTATAATATGTTAGTTTGTTGCTTTGCAACTCAATTATAAAGGGCAACGGTCCAGCTACGTCGAAATACCAGTTCCCGATAGATCACCGAAGTTAAGCGACATTAGAAGATGCGAGGGGATGAATGGGTAGCCGTCTGGAATAGGCATGTTCGGTCTTCCTGTATACCGGGACCAGGACCGGTACTTTTGAAATATTCCGGTATCGGTATCGTCTTTTACAGGACCGGTATATCGGTTTGGGTCGAATTTTGTTACCGGTACCGGAAGACCAGTTTAAATCGGTCCCAAAAGACCGGTTTCAATCGATAGAGAAAAATAGATACATGAGAATATTAAAATCAAAAACCTATATAAAACGATTTCGGTAGCGGTTTTTGTGCAAAGCAAATTGTGTTCTCCTACTCTAGGTACCGTATGATCGAAAAAAAATGTGTCAGCGATGGCTATGAAATGAAAATCGCTGTCATTTTATATGTGAAATTATGTAGGGAATGTAATCGATGTTCATTTCCAAGCCAAGTGGACGCCGTTTTTTATTCCATCATTCGGTGTAATACGATCAGGAATATGCAATATAATTTATTTTGATGTACGTTTAAGGAATTGCTAGTCTAGTTTGGTCTGGTAATCTGGTCTTCTTCTTTTTAGTACCTACATCTAAAATTCAAGTAAAGCAACTTACTCATAGATCACTCATGTATATTATATAAATTAAAATACCCGTAAAACTCTGAAAAAATATAAATAGCATCTTATTTTCGCCCCGTTTATATCTCAAAGCAGCAGCTTCAAGTACTTTTTCCATTTTTAATAAGTAAAGAGAATGTTGGACAAAAAATCAAGAATATGCCGGAAATGTGAACATAAACAATGAGAAGCTTAAATTAGTTAAATAACTTTATAACGGTAACGGATAGATTTACAATATATACCGAAAAATCTAATTTATTCCTCAAAATACCGTATCTATTACGTTACCGTATTTAATACGTAGTAACGTTATAAGCACGAGAACTTTCTATTTACATATTTTAATACGGTATCATGGGATATATGCTCACTGGCACAACAACCAAAACTATTATTTCGGTCTTTCCGATATTCCGGTTCAGCCAGTCCAACCGGTCTTTCGGTCTAGCCGATATACCGGTTCAGTATCGGTCCCACCGATCTAACTGTTGGAACTGGTATACCGGTTTTAGGACCGGTACTTCGTGATACCGGATACCGGTACTGACATCTCAGGACTGAATATCCCTAGTCTGGAACATCTATCATGCTGTTATTCCATGGCAAGAGTGTAAACTCTATTGACACACACTGGTCATTCACGCCGGTTCAAGGTCGGATGAAATCGGATATCTCGAGAGTAAGTATCGAAGCATGGACAGTATTTGACAGTCGCTAAGTCGGTAGGCCATTGTCAATTATTATTATCCATAGGGATTATCATTGCTCGGTACATTGCAAATTTCATTTTTGTGTTCAAGTCATGATTGTAGAAAACCCTGTCTTAATTTTCAGAATGCTCTCGAGGCGCTGCTACTCCTGAGCTGAATTTCAGAGTCGATATTGGCCTTTTCCGAAATCAAACTGCCGAGCTAATTGAATTCATCTACATATTCCAATAGTTCTCCTCCGATTTTTACAGCAGTTATTATTTTCCGGGGGAGTACACATGATTTTAGTTTAATTGATGTTCAACTTAAGTCCCAAAGCATCGTTTGCCCAGGTATTCAGCATTTCTTGTAATTTCTGTAACGTTTTTGCAACTAGAGCGCACTGATCAGCGCATTGAAGTTCTGTGATGAATTTTATACATGTTTTTACCCTGAGTCTTTTCATGTTGAATAGACCGTTGTCGTATCTGTATCTAATGCCCATTCCTTTTTCCTGCAGCTTGCTTTCTACTATAATTATAAACCGGATATAACAATACATACTGATTGAATACCTGCCTTTTGAAGCAGAGTTGGAAATTGGAATTGATTATAATAAAATAGAATATATTATTATAATCAACTCCAATTTCCTACTCTGCTTGAAAAGACAGATATTCAATCAGTGTGTACTGTCATTCTTACTTACGACACCGAAACGTTGACAATGTCAACGAAAAATATTCAGAACATAATAATATATGTTTCTAAAGTAAGAATGGTTTGGTTTGGTTTGGTTTGGACCATTAGACGTCGTTCAGGAATATGAGATGATGTCGAAAAGATCCTCAGTTTAAAAGGAATTATGCATGGGCTGGAAACATCACAAGTATGACGGATGGCCAAAAAACTCGATGAAATAAAATTCTCGAATGGCGAGTCGGAAAAGAAACATTAAGAAACAGATGAAGACTCGCCAATTACTGGATGATATTAGCCCAGGATAAGACTGAATGGCAAGGTGTTTGGCAAACAATTATTTAAATAGAGTTTTAAATAATTGTTTGCGCGTATCCACTGAAAAACTGAACGACTGGCAATTCTTGTATTTGTAAGTTTTCAGATTTCGTCTTCATGTTGTCTAAACAAGACTATTTAGTTGACCATATCATACATATCACACAATTCCTTGATCCACGTAACAGATATATTTCTGTCTCCATCTATTTTTTTTAACCTGGCAAGAGTACTCACACAGCAACTATCAGCAACAGTCGGCCACACTCGTATACCTTTGAGGTTTAGTGTCAAAAATAGAAACACGGTTCCCAACATTTATTTCCGATTTTTGTTGACGACTTGCGGAAATTACAAAATCTTTTCCCACCAATACGTCTAACACTCGGCTTAAAATAATTGTCATAATCTAAATACCAAAGAAAATTGTCATAATTTCTCTTGATATGAACTCCGACCTAATTGACATATTGATATAAACTGCAGACCTGCCGCTTCTTTTGCGTGTTTTAATGGACACAAATCAAACTAAAAGCTTCAAACTGTAAAATCGCATAAGCGCTTCACACGCAAAAACGCAAAGAAGCAAAAATCGCTTTCTGTGAGGCCGTGGGCTAATGTTCAGTAATTTTGTCCGCCCGACCTATAAAAGATATTTCAAAAATAATTGACATATCTATAACCTTTATTACTCTGAACCGTCTTCTACCGGCTGACATAACGCCTACATAAATACCTACGAAACGCGACCGCCGCCCCATCTGCCGTCGGATAACTTAGGCACACATTAGCGCGGGGCCGGCCTCGATATATCACGCGCCCGGTCGCTCGTCCGGCAACTTAAATAAGCCGCGCCCGGAGAATTACCGCCGGATATTATACGTTAGGCATAACCTGTCTGCTTAAGCAACTACGACCATCAACCCACAAGGTTAAAATACGAAGCCGTAAGCATGATGGACCAACAGGCTTAGCGACGCCACTGTTAGCGCTTAGCAGACGAGACCTAGCCCCCTGGCGCGCGCTGACTGCTTCGAAACTCGTAAATCTGGAGAGAAGGGGGTTGATCCATATAGATAAAGGGTAGGTGGAGTGGGCATTATTACAGTTGTTACTATCCTGGACATTAATTTAAAGAAACGTTAATACGAAATTCTATACTTAACTAGAGGATATAACCGACAAAAGATTAACTTAAAACATGTTATATATAATATATACTTATCATTATATAATATAATATATATATATATATATATATATATTCATAATATATATAATATATATATATATATATATGCTATAGTATATATATATTACGTATATATATATAATATATATTAAATATATATAATAAGTAACATGATTGTTAAATAAACTAGGAAGAAATTGTGCAAGTTGGATGATATAAATATTTAAAAAAATTATTCGGATTCACTTCTCCAAAAAAGTCCTCTGGGTATTTCGCCACTGTAAGAAAAATCTACAAAATAAAATAGTTATTTTTTTGTAAACCACGTGCTGGCGTTAATCCAAACGGAGACTAACTAGTCAAAAGTAATTTACTAATAAACAGATTTGCCTAACGAACAAAAATTCTTAACGTTTCGGAAAGTTTATATCTCTTTCGTCGTCGGCAAGCAAAAAAAAAACACAAAGAACAAAGAAAAAAATATATTTAAAATTTTTTTTTTTTAAACAGATACGTCAACGGTTTTTGGAACGATGATAGAAAGAAAATTTGAATGTCTACCAAGACAATAAACAGACGCCAATAACTGGATCAGATTAGCCCAAGAAAAAAATGAATGACAAAAAAAAGGGAACCTATGTCCAGCAATAGACAAACTAGGTTTTTAATCAAAAAAGCGCGTATTCGCTGAAAAACTGAAATGACCAGCGATTTTAGTACTTGTAACTATTCAGAATGTCAGCAGCTTTTGTTTTCATGTTGTCTACGCCAAATTAAACATATTATCAAACAATATAAGAAAAATTCTAAGTTGACCAAGTTGTTGTTGTCTTCGCCAGAAATATTAATTTACAAAATCAATTCGTTGATCCACGTAATAGACATGTTTCGGTCTCTATTATTTTTGTAACTAGGCGAGAGTTCTCACACCGTGACTAAATATCAACAATAAAGCAACACGCGTATTCCTTTGATATTTACTGCCAAAAATTAAAGCACCTGGTAAAGAAATGGAATTCCAATTTTTCGTCAACTTCTCTTAGGCCGCCGTCTCCCTTCGGAGGTTGGCGATCGAACTGGCTATGATGGTGCCTGAAACCGCACCTCTGAAAATGTCAAACGATGTTCTTCCAAACCAACGACGCAAATCCTTAAGCCAGGAGTTTCGCCTTCTTCCCACTGATCTCCTGCCCTCAAATTTACCTTCAATGACCAGTCTGAGCACCTCGTATCGATAACCCCTCATGATGTGACCGTGTAACTTTCTTTCCTTCACTGTTGAAGGAGCTCTTTATCTTTGTCCACCCGCCTGAGTACCTCCTCATTATGTCACTCTATCCATCCAAGATATACGCAGCATACAACGATATCTCAAAGCTGGTTAATGCGGTTTTCCAATGTCTTATTGAGTGTCCAACTCTCGAAAGATGTGGCAACGCATCATACGTATGCGCAGTTCTCGGCTGGAGAAGAGGAAAAGATTTTCATGGAAGCAAAAGTATGTCTGGCCTGTACGATCTTCGCTAAAATTTCAGTTTCGGGGTCACAAGCGTCGTTAACGAGGGCTCCTAGATACTTGGACGATACTTGTTCTAGCACCTTATTGTTAATTCTGAGGACAGTCTTTCCAGGTGTTTTGTCAACCACTTACGGAAATTACAGAAACTATTATCAGAAATACGTGTTGACAACACCAAATGTTGTTAATTTTCTTTTGGTGAAGACTCGAGTCAAAATAATTGTCATAATCCATATACATAAGAAAATGGTCATAATTTATATGGACATGATTGACTTTTTCTTCTAAGCAAAGTTATCTGAAATAAGTAAATTAAATTCATGAAATTCATGGTGAACTTTTAATTTCTTTTCATATAATGTTTTATGTTTAACTAATATTGAATTTGATACATTCAGTATTATAATTAAGTTTGCCACTATAAGACCAGATAACTTTAATTGATAATCCTTCAATTTAAATTACCAAAGAACTATATGCCGTACAAAAATAATAAGTTAGTTAATCATTAAAGAAACGTTCCACTTTTTAAGGACATTGTCAAGTATCTATCAGTAACGATAGTCCTCCTATAGTTCTTCAGTATCTACCAGCCTAATGGGCACTACACTAGCATCGTTCAGGCAGCAATCTACGCTATAGAAAGATGTGTACAACTTATCTTAGATAGGTACTATCAGAAACAAGAAATAGCCATCTTATCCGATAGTCAAGCAGGCTTAAGAGCAAGCAACTCAGTAACCATAATTTCGAAGGTGGTCAAAGAATGCCTAGAGAAACTGAACAAATTAGGTAAAGAAAATAGAGCCCTCCTACTCTGAGTGCCAGCCCACCAAGAGTTAGAAGGTAATGAAAAAGCAAATACTAGAAAAGAAGCGAACGCTCCACTAACTGGACCAGAACCGTTCTGCTTCCCAAGTGGAAACCAACTCAAAGCAGAACTGAAGAACCTGGGAGAGTCCACCCGTAATCTGGAATGGGAATCCTAGAAGGTAATGAAAAAGCAAATGCTAGAAAAGAAGCGAACACTCCCCTAACTGGACCAGAACCGTTCTGCTTCCCAAGTGGAAACCAACTTAAAGCAGAACTGAAGAACCTGGGAGAGTCCACCCGTAATCTGGAATGGGAATCCTCCAACGGTCTAAGACACTCGAAGAAATTTCTCAAAACTTACAACCAACAAAAATCAAAGATTTTCCTTGATTTTAGTAAGAACAATCTTCGGATTATGACGGGGTTTTAATGGGTTAACAGGAAACTCTTCATTGAACACCTCAGTAGATTGAAGCTAAGAAACAACGGCGAATGCAGATTCTGTGGGTAAAATGGCAAAACACCAGAATACCACATCAATGCGCATGCCACACCATTCGTGTCATAAACTTTGGTACGACTGATATCGGAGATGGAGAACTAACCTCTGCAAACCCGTCAGAGATACTGATTTGTGTCAAAGCCCTGATACTGTATAATGAGTTATATCTCAAGAAAAGGGGATACAACAGATCTATAAGTGATTAACTTGCCCCCCCCCCTCCCATACCATTCTGCAATCTACTAGTCTACTTATCAACCAAACCAGACATATTTCAACCCTCTCTCCTTTATCTGCCTTCCCGTATAAAAACTCTTTTAATCCGGCGTCATATCTGGAAAAGTTATGGACGAGAACGGCAAAGACCACGGTCAGAAACTGCTAGGTCGGGTGGCTGCGAAGGATGGCAGAGGGGCGACGGTCACGGCCCCCCGCTTCTCGATTGATGCCCTTGATGGGAATCGGGCAGCGAGCGGCAGCAACAACAACGGCAGTTTGATTCGTACACATAAATAACAGCTGCACAATATCGGCGAGACAGATTTATCGGGCCGCTTTTTGAGGAGGAAGCCCATAAAGGTAAATTACTCGGAGGCGAAGCGGAGAAGAACGTACGTATATAGAGAAAGCGGACGGCCAGTGGAGGGGTGGCTATAATCTCGGGCAGTAATTCTGAATTATAATTTGAGCACTGATCAAATTTAAAATAGATGAAATTAAAACTAAAAAAAGTCAAATATTGTAGAAAATTATCTCGTCCTAGAGCTAGTTCTTTATACGAATTTGGAACTGCGGTAATCAGCCATATAATGACCTTCTTCTTCTTCAAGTGTCATGTTCCTAGTGAACGTTGACGACTGCCATGTTAACAATATCTCTGCCTCGCTCTCGATCTTGCGCTGCACGGAGTAATTCATCCGCGCTCAAGCCTGCCCATTGCCGCAAGTTCCTCAACCACGAAAGCCTCTTGCGCCCAATCCACTTCTTTCCTTCGATTTTTCCGTTAAGGATCAGTCGGAGAAACTCATATCGAGGTCCTCGGTTATATGGCCAAGGTATTCAAGTTTTCGTCGCATGATAATATTCAGAAGTAGTCTGTCGTGCTCCATTCTTCGAAGAACTTCTTCATTTCTGGTTCTGGTGGTCCAAGATATTTTAAGCATTCTTCTGTATCTCCACATTTCAAATGCTTCGATTTTATTTATCGTTTCTTTATTAAGTGTTCACGGCTCACATCCATACAAAAGAATCGACCACCACATAACACTTTGTAAATTTCTCCCGTATTTTGATGTTTAGTGAACTATTTGAAAGCAGCGACTTAAACTTCTAAAATGCATCTTGCTTGTTCTTCGCGACATCTGTTTTTAGTATGAAGGATTGATATGTTGGTTAATCCAACAGTCTAGGTATTTACACTTTGTCACTCTCTCCAGCGTTTCTTCATTCAACAATAATGAGATCTCGCTAACATCTCCTTTACTCAAACCATATATTTAGTTTTATTTACATTAATAGATAGCCCCCAATTCTTACAAGCTTCATTGACTCTGTTTACTAATTCTTGTAGATCTACGAGATTTTCTGCTATAATTATAGTATCGTCGGCATATCAAATATATGTATTGACTATTTCTCCTCCTATTACAATTCCTTTTTGGCCACTTAGGGATTCTCTAAATATGTTTTCTGAAAAAACGTTGAAGAGTGTGGGAGAGAGTATGCACTCATAATAACTAATAAGTATTAGTTAAGTAGTATTAGTTATAAGTAGTGTTAGTTAGTATTAGCCTAGTATTAGTAAACTAATAGGTTAAACTAATCAATTCATTTTTGTTTTGTTTGTTTCCTTTCATGTTTCTCTGTTTTATTTTTAAAATTTAATACGAATTTGATTGCTTCGAAGGTCTTGAATTTGAAATTGTTGTAACAACACGGCAACGTCACTTTATAAACCCGCCATGGCGGCGCGGCGCCTCAACCTTAAATCCTCAAGGAACCAGTTGACATGCGGCACTCTTTGCGAACGGTTGGGTTGATGGCATTGTCGAAATACATTAAAAAAATAGCGAAAAAACAAAATACATATTTAAAATTGTTGAGTGAAACATGTATTTCCTTAGATTGAAAGAAGTTTTTCGATTGAAAGTGGCAATAAAAGATAATAATCCAGAAAGAATCTGGCAGTCTAGAATCTGGTAGATCTTTTGACCAGATCTACCACCCCTTAAAATATTTGCACTTATTTCTGAGACACCCTGTATAAAAAATTGTGAAAGTTATCATATACGATTTGTTGAAATTTAACCTTCAATAACCTTTTTACCTTGAATCACTTTCAAAAGAGTCGATTAAATGAAAAATCATATTAGACCTTTTTTGATGGCCGTTCAATTTCCTACAAGTATATACAGGGTGTCCCAGAAATGAGTGCAAGTATTTTAACTGGTACTATAGTTCAACCCTAGAAACACGCCTATGAGATTTTTTTCACGAAAAAATTTTTTGAAAATTCGGAATTATTAAAAAAAAATTTGGAATTTTTTTTAGTTTTTAGTTAAAAAAACATAATTTCTTGATAACATAGCAACATAGGTACCTAGTGGATTAAATTTACAAGAACGAAAATCCAGAACAGATCCAGCGGTTCTCAAAATTTTAGCAAAAAATATTTTTTTTTGGAAATTTTCAAAGTAAAATAACTCCGTTATTTTGGACTTATTTGAAAAACGATAAAGAGAAAATATGTTTCTTTTATTACAGTTGAGGGTTCGAACCTTTGGTTTTACACAGCAAAATAAAACACTAAATCACCACAATACACCAAAACACTTTTACTTTTACACTGGACGCGCGTTTCGCTAACCATATTAGCATCATCAGCAGATGATTATAAACTCATATATAAGTTTGATAACTTATATATGACTTTTATATAAGTAATAAATTTATATATATGACTTTATAATCATCTGCTGATGATGCTAACATGATTAGCGAAACGCGCGTCCAGTGTAAAAGTAAAAGTGTTTTGGTGTATTGTGGTGATTTAGTGTTTTATTTTGATGTTTCTTTTATCGAGATCTACCACCCCTTAAAATACTTGCACTTATTTCTGGGACACCCTGTATATTGATTTTTACAATATATGCAACTATTTTAACTGGCTTTTCGTGAAAAAATTAATTTTTTTGAAAAATCGGAATTTTTTGAAAAAAAATTTGGATCTTTTTTTTAGTTTTTAGTTAAAAAAAAATAAATTTGTTGATAATATGGCAACATAGGTAGTAGATTAAATTTACAAGAAAGAAAATACAGAAAAGATTCGGTGGTTCTCTAAATTTGATTTTGATCATTTTTTTTGGAAATTTTCAAAGTAAAATAACTCCGTTATTTTGGACTTATTTGAAAAACGATAATGAGAAAATATGTTTCTTTTATCGAGATCTACCACCCCTTAAAATACTTGTACTTATTTCTGGGACACCCTGTATATTGATTTTTACAATACGCTGATTTGTTAGAACGCAATAAAATCCAAAAAAAATCCCCTGTTATTTGATTGGGAAATAGAACATCAGGATGAGTTGATATTAATATTAAGATTTCAAACTTTTGGATCTAGATTTTTTACATCATCGTGAACGATATTTTAACGGTAATTAAAAGAAAAAAAAATTGTGGTGCATCCTAGAGTGAAAAATTCTAAGCCCTTAAAAATGGCATTCGAAGTTACATCTCAAAACAAATAGAAGCCATAGAGTGAAATTATACTTCTCTGAAGGTAACATAGCAAAAAAAGAAATAATGCCCAATAAAAGAATCAAGTTTTTCTCCAAAATAACGACTACTATAACTATTCTACTAATAGAATGATCCTTTCCCTGGTTTTAAGAATACAAAACTTGATGTTATAATCAAAACCGTCCCGTGGGTGCATTACGCCCGAAAGCCAGTCTGCATAAAATCACAATGAAACTAAAAAACTAGCAAATTAGCTTTAACAAAGTTTCCTCATCTCTATATCCTTTCTTTGAAAAATAGTGAAAGAGCCTGAAAACGGATTCCATTGTTTTTTATCGAATAAATTTGACATTTGAGTTCAAACTATACTTCATAAAAACACATATTTTACATTCTATGCTTTATTACATCTAACAGATTCTTTTAATTCAAAATTAAATTACTCTTCTGTCAAATTTTTCAATATCGTCGTCGATGATGTCCCTTCTCTTTTTGGGCGAGCTTTACAGTCCCAAATTTTAAGACTTCTCTGGTATAACTTTTTTCTTTATACTCCAGTGCAAGTTAAAGTGTCCCGTATAATAAAATCTCATAAAGCAAAAATTCTGTAGTTGTTTAGGTATTGTAGTACAGATTAACACACTGAGTTGTTATCAAGTCCACATCCTCTGGTCTGCCAATATTGCATGATATGCCATATTGCATGAAATATCGGATGCGTCTCAAAAGTGGCCCACCCTATAACTTTTTTATTTTTTTAGATAAAAAAATGAGATTTGGTATGTCAAGGTAAGAATATTATAATATAAATTAGAATTGATTGACATATTCAATTGTTTTCGGTCACTTCCTGTTACACCGGAAATGACTACAACTTTTGATTTTTAAATGGTAACCTCGGTATTTTTTGCTTTATTTGATAGAAAATGACACTCTAAATCGAATGACATGTCAAAAGTTGACATGCGATACATCATTCTATTCAGAGTGTCATTTTCTATTCTATCTAATAAAGTAAAAAAATACCGAGGGTGTCATTTAAAAATCAAAAGTTGTATTCATTGCCGGTGAAACCCGAAGTGACCGAAAACAATTGAATATGTCAATCAATCCTAATTTATGTCATATACTAACATACCAAATCTCGTTTTTTCTGAAAAAATAAAGAAGTTATAGGGTGAGCCACTTTTTGAGATGCACCAGGTATACATATACACATAATCATCTCTGCTCGACTCATTTCTAAACTTACAATAAAGGTTATGCTATAGCACAATTCAAGCTTACAAAATTATTAAAAATTAATCGATTTTAATCATGAAATGAAATGAATGATTAAAATCGAATAAATTTTAATCATTGAAATATTTTGAAATTGGCAGCACATTCTTTAAACGGTTTTCAATTTTATTGGAAATATACTTCAACTTTTCTTTCTTCATGCAAAAATATTCGTAAAATTTTTGATTTGGTTTGGTTTGGTTTGGTTCTAATTCAAAGTGAGACGGATTAATTTCATGAACGCGAGTAGTACTTTTTGTATCAGTTTAATATGAACATTAGCACTAGATAACTAAAAGACGGGATAGATCCAAAGATCCCCATACCATATCCCAAAGATCCCCATCACCATACATCCAAAGATCCCCACGGGATAACTCCATGATCATCATGGAGTTATCCTACTATACGGATATCATTTGGCATCATGGCATGATGCCAAATTATATCCCCGCTTCCTGCAAGCGGTTGTTATGGCCACTACCTGCTTCAATGGCGCAGGTTCACAAAGCGATAAGACCTGCCGCGAAATAAGTCGGCCACCGGAAAGCGGAAAGCCGATGCACTATGGACATACCTTAAGACTGATGCCAACGACAGCAAGCGACTGCCAAGAAAATTTAGATGTAATTCCAAGTGAGAGACCCTTCGGAAAATGTTTGAATCGTCCTGTATATCCATGAAAATAACTTTAAAATTTGCGTTACTAATGCTGGCATATTTTACAGAAAATGTTAGGATCAAATTAGCTTTTTCTGACCTTTGCCTAATACTCGGCCACCCTGTATATTCATATTACTTTTCGATTCTCGTATTTTCGTCGTGTAAACCATTATCGCGAGACGACGCCCGAAAAAAGAAACGATATTTATCAAAATTTATCTCGCCCATATTGCAGTCAGACCCGTATATATTTATACGAATTAATTTGGTTTGGATACGAGGTCGGGTACCACTTCGGAAAGGAACCAATAAATTTATGATAATGACGAAATTTCGAAGCGACAGTTATTGGTGACGTGGAATTGTACTTTTCGAGGAGAACCGGCCGTAAAGCCGACAGTTTATGGACTCGTCAGTTTTGATTAGGCGGTCGGATGACGGTTTCCGAATACCTACGCCTATCGACTGGTTTCTCGCCAAGATTGGACCAGTCCTTTTTACTTTATTTTCTTAATTAATATTCCCTTTATGCCGGGGCATTATTATTTAAAAATGATTCATAAAATTGATGAAAGGAATCGCATCAGATAGACAGGTCATTTGGTGTTAATTTAAATAATGTAGTACGAAAAACTTTATGTGAAATATAAAACAAAAATTTAAAAAAATGAAACTATACAGTGTGCTACAAATTCGGGGTACGAGCATTGGTATCTCGGAAACCGTAATAGATGCGAAGATGATTAAATTGGGACAAAGCTGCTCCTTGGATGTTCACCAAGATGACATCAAATTAGGAAAAGTGAGTTTTTTGGAAAAACGGATTTTTTGAAAATCAATTTTATTTTTTTCCTTATTTTTTACTTTTTAGAAAATCAAAAAACTAATTGCACATTCTCATAGCCACTTTATTAGGGATATCTGTTAGTATTTTTAGATTTTCAAATTAGCTGATAATTTGTGAGATACAGAGGTCAACTTAATTTTTTTAAATAAGGTTTCTTCGGAGCGTGTTGTTGGCTGCCTTAAAGTTGTCTGCTAGTCTTGGATTGTGTGGATTTGCAGTGACGGCTTGATCTGCTCTATACTTTTCTTCTAGCAAAGCCTGTATATGCGGTTGATTTTCGTTAAACCAGTCTGGTTGTTTCTTTTTGTTGGATTTTCCCAGTACTGCTTCGCTGGTTTTGTGAACCAATCACAAGATGGCATCAAAAAAGTTTTAAAAATTTCAAGGATTGTTGAGGTTTTTGGAAAAACGGATATTTTGAAAATCAATTTTATTTTTTACTTTTTAGAAAATCAAAAAACTAATTGCACATTCTCATAGCCACTTTGTTAGGGCTATCTGTTAGTATTTTTAGATTTTCAAATTAGCTGATAATTTGTGAGATACAGAGGCCAACTTAATTTTTTTAAATACGGAGATTCTGTTTTTTTTAATTATTTAATCTGATTATATTTATCGCAACAATATTATCAGCGCTAATTAACATTGAATAAGGAAAATCGAGCCAACTGACAGATTCAGATAAATAATATCCAGGTCAACAATTTAAAGATATTATTTTTAACTTTATTATTGTGAATTTGAAATCTCAGTGTACGATCTAATAATATGTATAATATTCTTCTTCTTCTTCCTTCTTCATACTAGGCGAACCGCCTGTTTGATTTCGTCGTCTCTACCGGTCAGACTGACAAGTTGTCGCTCCATCGTTTTCGTGGACGTCCTAAGCCTCTGCGACCTAGCGGGGATTTGTCGCGTGCAACTCTCACTATCCTTCTGTTGCCCATTCTGCTGATATGCTCGTTCCGTTCTTCCTTTCTGCTGAGTACCCACTCATTTACATTTTCCACCTTGCATGCTCTTCTTATGCTTTTATTTCTCTCCCTGTCCAAAAGCGTCTTTCCAGCTATTCTGCGTAGTACTCTCATTTCGGTTGTCTCCAATAATTGTTTAGTTTTCGCTATATCAGGTCGAGTTTCTGCAGTGTATGTCATTATTGGTCGTAAAATGTTGCTTTAGTTTCCACCTCAATGTTTTTGTTTCGCCATATTGTGTCATTCAGGCATCCTGCTATTCTGATTGCCTTCGTCGTCCATTCTCGCACCTCCGCCTCTACACATCACTATATCCTGAGATTTCTATCCCTAGATACTTGAACTTCAATTCTTGCTGGATAACATTGCCCTAGACTTCCAGTTTGCATCCTAGTGGTACTTTTGATGTCGTCATGCATTTAGTTTTCTAGGTCGATATTATCATATTAAGTGATTTGGCAATACAGTTAAATCGATGTAATAAACGCTGTAGATCGTCCTCATTTTCGTCTACCAATACGGCGTCGCGTCGTCGGCATAGCACAGAATAGTAATTTCCTGGTCGCCCATACTGTATCCCTTCAGTAAACCTACATTTCCTATTATTTCGTCCATAATAATGTTGAAAAGAAGAGGGCTCAGGGAGTCACCTTGTCGGATACCACGGCCTACATTTATTGGTTCGGTCAGGACCCCGTTAATTTTGGCTTGAATTTGGTTCGCTTGATATATGTTTTCTATGGTTTCAACGAGGTTGTGTGGGATTTGCCTATTGTAAAGAAGGCGTACAACGTGTCTTAGCTGCACACGGTCGAACGCTTTTTCTAAATTAATAAAACACATATACGCTGGTTTTTTATATTCGATTGATTTTTCTGTTATCTGTCTTATGGCAAAAACCGCGTCTGTGTATGATCTGCCCGATCTGAAACTTTGCTGTTCATCTGCTAATGCATAATAATAATGCATAATATTAATCGTAGATATTATAAATAAATCAACTTCTACAAACTAGTTTCTAATGCTCTACATGTTTGAAAGGGTTACCACTCTCCCTAATGCTCTAATTGATTTTTCGTCCAATCTTATTTATAGCATAGCTCCTTAAATATATCTTCTTCTTATACTACTGAATGCATTTTGTACTTTTTGTACAATGTAATGTTGTTAATTTCATTTTTATTCTCGATGTACTAGAAATAAAGCAATATTTTCTTTAAAAAAAAAGATGGGTAATGTTCTCTCGAAAAAAGCAGTGGCGTACCAATTATTTTAATCAAATAATGGTTGGTAGGAAACTGGTTTAAGTAGGAAAACAACAGTTATAACATTATAATAATAGCTCCCGTATATAGCGTTTAACGCCTTTGGGAGTAGCAAGGTACAGCTTGCCATACTAGAGCCGTTCGGTATGGATTGTGAATCCCAAGTACTCAGGCTGAGTCGAAACTGTTTTTATTTTATTAAAAATAGTCGGCTGATGAAATGCCGGCTGTGGGATTCGAACCCACAACCTTTGAATTGGCAGACGAGAGCTGTACCTCTACGCCACCGGGCACCTTAGGAAAACAACAGTTAATCGAAGAAATTAAGTAGCTTGCGACATATTGCGAGAAATTGGATTTTAAAATTTGTAAAACCCTGTAGATCAGAAATAAAATCCATTAGAGCCCTTAGCCTTTTATATCAACCTTTTTTCTTAAAAATATAACACTCGGAAATTTTCAGACTACTTAAAAAACACCCTGTATGCATCATCATCAATAAAGGAAAATTTGTTTATCAATCCTATCATCTGTTCTAATTGTTTTCGTCTAAATAAAGAGGTATTCTGCCTTTACGAACCTTGTTAGTCTTGTACGAGCACCTGCACGTACATTAGACTGTGGTAAATTACAAATTTCTTATTAAGCATTTCTCAGACGATGTAGATGGGCAGTTATGCGTGAAATGCCGATCTATCTCATGCCGCCGGGGTCTAGATTGAGTCAAAAACTATTTTTATTTTTTCCAAAGAAGGATATAAATATGTTTTTTCATTTAATAAAATGTGAGGTCTGTGTGCTTAATTGAACGTGGACCGTAAATAAGCGTAATTAGTTTCGTTTGGTATATGAATTTACGTATAAAGATGTTTTATTGGGTACTTATGGATGCAGAGTTTAATATTCTTATTTAATGAGTTCAAGTGTTAAAACTGCTCAGATTTAATATTAATATATGCCAGAAAATTTTCTGAAACAAAAATAAAATATCACTATACACAAAATTGCACAAACAACTAAATTATCTAGCCTTACCACCATGGAGTTAAAGATTTTTTTTAAACATAAATTCAGTAGGTATGAAATTTAAAGAAGGCGTCCATTTTTCTCAAAGAGACCTGGTTCAAATTAAAAAAGTAGAAAAAACCGAGACTTTGAGTCTTTTTTCTACTTTTTTAATAAATTCAGTACATAAATTATAATATGTTTGTGCTTTTATACCCTGTTTATTAAAAAGATACTTTTTTCGTTTTTTATAATTTTAACATTTTACACATTACATTTATATTTCGTCGGTGAAACGTGATAACCTGCTAACTCCATTTTTTATGTTAATACGTTTTTTTTATACCATTAGAAAGAGATTTTCGCGAAATTTTTTTTTTTTGA
This sequence comes from Sitophilus oryzae, assembly GCF_002938485.1. Lineage (NCBI taxonomy): Eukaryota > Metazoa > Arthropoda > Insecta > Coleoptera > Curculionidae > Sitophilus > Sitophilus oryzae. The sequence continues at coordinate 16,239 of NW_022147595.1, read as the reverse complement.
AAATTTGGAATTTTTTAAAAAAAAATTTGGATTTTTTTTTTATTTTTAGTTTAAAAACATACTCTGTTTGTAATATGGCAACATAGGTAGTAGATTAAATTTACAAGAAAGAAAATCCAGTGATTCTCAAAATTTTAGCAAAAAACTGGAAATTTTAAAAGTGAAATAACTCGGTCGTTTTGGATTTATTTGAAAAAACGGTAAAGAGAAAATATTATGTTTCTTTTATCGAGATTTACCAGCTCTGAAAATATTTGCACTTATTTAAGACTCACCCTGTATAGAAATCAGGGAACTACCCTAATGCAAGGTAAACCAATGCAATGCATATGCTATAATGCAATGCAAAAGCAAATATTGTTAAGAATAAATAAATAATGAACTATAAAGGGGGCCCGCGAAGGCTGGGCCCCCACTAATAGTTATATAATATATAATATGGCCAGTCCGACCCTGCGTCGATCCGTTCTGTTAATACGGGGTATCCGTAAAGGGTAAGGGGAAAACGAAATACTCTATATACGAGCAATTCATCGGCGTGCTATAAATAGTTTAAATAACCATTACTTACTTGTACAAGAATTTCCATAATACCTAATGAGCTTAATTTTTTTAACGTTTTTCAACGTATATGATACATAATATTTTTAAAAATTAAAAAAATAAAGAGAAAAGTAATAAAAATTTAATAAAATCACGCTGTTTTCATCCTATAATGACCGCACTGTTTTCCAAGCTCGGTTTACTACCGTTGTAAAAAAATAGGATAAGCATGGAAGGATTCTACCATATCTTCTAAGAATTATAAGTTTAATTTTTAAATTATTTTCATATTCATTGAGTCCAAATTGCTGCTACTTCAGTTCTTTAAAAATGCATTAAAAATTTATTAGTTTTTGGACCTGTATGTTTTGCTTCCAGACCGACGATATTATAAATATATGGTTATGAATATCATATTTTTTAAATTTAATAGATTATCTTTCTAAATCTGTTTGGGTAATATTCAATTCCATTTTCAAAATTTCAAAAAATAAAGGTTGCTATCTCCAGAAACATAATTTTATTTCTTATTTCTGCAAGACGAATATCTGCTATCACCCTATTGTGTCTGAAAAAAATTGGGTAACACGAAATATTGAGTTTTATTATTCCCCAGCAAATAAAATTCTTATCTCTTTATCATATTAACACATTAAAATACTTCCTACATGTGTACATATTTTTTTGTACCGTTTTTTTGCTCTCCTGTAAAATTAGGAATAATGGAGTTAGCAGTTTATCACATTTCACCGACGATTTATTTTATCCTTAAAGATGGCATTCCCCTGTATGTTCTATACTTACCGGTACAAAAAAACGGACGTAATAAACTTAAAAAAAATAGTGTGTGCACTATGTACGCATATTTGAAGTGAAACTTCTTACTTCCGATTGTTTGTCTGTCTCCAATCAACCTATAATTATGAAAAATCTTGATGATTAAAGTCCATTTAGATGCATCGGTTCGAAACGTCGAGGGCGTCATCCTGTAGCCCGTCCCCAATTATGCCTAAATCGACCCACATTTTTCTTCAATATCAAATCGTTAGTCCCACCCTGATGAAGATGTAAACGAAACTTCGTAACCAACTTTGCAGAACGGGACCGTGTCACCGTCGCTCACATAGCCTATCCACCAAATTTGGTCGCGATCGGACGACATCAACTTTTGACACTTTTAACGTCAAACCAAACTGTCACAGTGACAGGTGTCATACACGGTCATGTTGGTCTTAGTCCAATCTATCTACATACCAAATTTCATTTAAATCGGACGATTTTTTTTTTCGTAGGGGTTTCGTAGTGCACGAAGCGTCGTCAAAATATCATGAAAACATTCCGAGTAGAGGTGTTTAGTTCATGTCCAAACTAGTTCCAATGAACTATTCCGACCCCGGAATGCAAGGAAGTTCCTGGTTTCTCAAAGAACTAGTTCCTCAGGACCTGTTCCGGGATTGAGACTGTGATCGATATAGAATAATATGCGACGGCGATGGATCGGCTAGTACGCGTAGCCCGATGGTAGGCAGGAGTGGGGAGCGCCAGCCGTACGTTATCGGATCCGGACCTAGAGGAACTAAACCACAGAATATACTAACGAAAAAGAAGCCCAAGTTCCTTGTAATAAATCGGTTCCATTTTCGTAGCGCCATCTCTCGTTGTAAAAAAAAAATGTGTGGGGTGCGGGGCCGGGGGGAATTGTAAAATACACTTTTTTATTTTAATTATTTTTATTCGCTATTTGCAATTTTATTTTTAAAACATATTATGTGAAACAATCACATAATATGTCTTAAAAATAAAATTACAAACGGAAACTAAAGGAATTAAATAATCTGAAAATCTACAGTTTATTGATAAAAAAGTTATGCTATGCAAATTGATATATTAAGTATAACCTCTTTGGTATAACATTGTTAAACAAACATTAACAAATCATAACATATCAGATCATAGAACTAAAAAAATTACTATTACATAAAAACAGGTGATACAATACTTCAAAATTAATTTTAACATAATATCAAAACCGAAAAATCAAACTGCAAACACAACCACACTTATCACAACAGAAATTAACACACACTTCCACGGCAAATGTCCAAGAAAGACTGATCATTCTGATTGGTCCTGGTCCGGTCGTAGCTCACGTCGTATTGTCGGTAAGCAAAATCCCTGCACAAAAATTTTGACGATCACCCGTCATAATTGGGAAACTTTTGCTGGAACCATTTTTGATATTTCACTTACATGGCCCTGAACTAAACTAAATAAAAGACTAGTTTACGTACCATGTTTACGTACGAACGGATCGGGCCAGCGCGATCGAATGCCGTATGTTATCGGATCCGGACCTAAAGGAACTCGAGGAACTAAATAAAAGACTAGTTTACGTATGGCGCAGCCAGCGCGATTGATGCTAGGCAGGCGTGGGAAGTGCCAGCCGTATGTTATCGGATCCGGACATAGAGGAACTATTAAAAAACTAGTTCACGGGAATCTATTCAGTCGGCAGATCCGAGATATAATACAAGGCGACGACGATGGATTCGGCCTTGTCTATTGCCACAGCCGAGCCGGCGCGGCGTAATTACCACAGAAAATTGTCGTGGTTACTGTTTTTGATTTTTACTTTGTTTTTTAAATATTTTATGGGAATGTTTCACTTTAGGTCCCTAAAATTAAGAAATATCTTATAAAACCAAGTAGATATTCTGAATTTTTAGACAAAAACAAAAAGCTTGAAGTGAGGAAAAATATATTTTTTCGTAAATTTTTCGTATTATTTCCTCCAATTGATTTGTGATATAGTTTTTAAACTCTGATTTGAGTTTCTTTAATTTTTTTATCTGCTAAAAAACTTACCTATATGTTTTTGACATATGCAATTACACGTCTTCTTATATTTCGTACATTATAAAAATTATAATGATCTGTATAATTTTTAATAGTAAACTGGGGGTGAATAGTTCTGACTGAAAACGAAATCCATTAGCAAGCAAGGGGGATGTCAATGTTAGTCGGGAACTATTGTGAACTAAGGACCAAGTTCAAGGAACTATTCCTCTGGAGGAACTAGAACTAAGGAACTAGTTCCTCCCAAGGAACTAGAATTCCCACCTCTAATTCCGAGTTTCAGCCCCCTAGCTCACATAGGGCCCGAGTTGCGACGCTCTTTCGTGACCTCCGATCGTCGCACCTCGCTAGCTCGTGTGTCACAGCCTTGAATATTTACTCCCAAGGCGCGTAAAGAAGTTTCACTTCAAAAAATTTTCTTAAAATTTTCATGTATTTTAAAGTTTAATGATTTTGTTCTAGTGGGCCGATTTTGATAACTTTTTCAAGCCATTTAGAGTTAAATTATTAGTTATAGAGTCTGTTATTTAAATGTGCAAACTATTTTCTTTTTTTAGTCCCTTTTGAAATCAAAAATTAAACTGAAACTAACTTGAAACACCCTGTAGTTTAACATAGTAAGAATTTTTAAAACCACTTATCATGAAGATGCTTTTTTCTCGATAGTTTGATTTTTGTCCATCTCTTTTATCTATTGGAGATATTCGCTTTGAAAGAATATAGTAACGAGGAATTTCATTATTAAAGGCAGTTCCTTACTTTTTGTCCTCATTAACACAAAAAACAACACGAAATGGAGTTTTTGTTTTTGTAATGTCACAGTCATGAAAACAATTCTTATTATTGTTTATTAAGTAGTTACGCAAGAGAGATGGTCCAGAAGTTGATCTCTACCGTGTTGTTTTATCCAATTAAAAGAACAATAGTGGATAAAACTTCTGGACTTAGAGCCATCTCTGCTAGAATAACTGCCAACAAACAATAATCAAAATATATTTGTTTTTCAAAGACAGTGACCAATAACATGGCTGGGAAACTTAAATGGAAACAACAGTTCATTAAAAAAATTTCCTCCAACCACCAGAATGACCAAAATTCCAAAACTGTCAATATCAACAATGAAAATGTCAATATCTGTCAATAATTTGATTTTTAACTGACACGAGACGCTTTTGTTAACAAAGTACCAAACTAAAATAGTCTATATCTGTGTGTGGATTTTAAAATGAAAATAACCATCAACAACGTCGACCTCCGTCATAATTTTTTTGTCTTAAAATCTTTATTTTTATTCTCGCACAAAAAATGTCTGGCAAAAGCAAATTCATCGTTTCAATTAATAATGTACTTTGAAATTTTTAATGCCCCTTCTATATCATTATTTGTTGCTACAAAATATTTTTGATTGAAATATAGATTTTTATTTCTATATCATGTTTCTGAAAATAAAAATACATAAATCAATGTAAGTAGAACACGTTCTTATGAGTTTAAAAGCTCAACAGCGGATAAAAACATATATTTTTAGTTAAAAACTCTATCACTAGCCAACATGGCGGAATTTTAATTCATTATTTTAAAAAACTGACATGGAGTCGGACACAAATCATCTACATTATATCATATTTGTGTCTAAAAAGAGAGAAACTCGTGTTTCGAAAATGAATCGACAATAAATGGAAACCTTTTTTCCAAAATGTTTCGATATAGCGCTATCTGTGAAGAAATTTCGAGCTAGTCACCTATCAACAACGCCAATCGAAACTTCTGGACAAAATAATTAAAACATTTTTATTTACTTACTAGCGTGTACCCGCGACTTCGTTCGCGTCGAATTAATCATTTGTAATGGTGATGATAAAGCAAAGCAAGAATTTCCATTAACATACAAACTGGATAAAATTTTCTCACATTTATGTCAGCATGGGAAAAAACAATATGGCGATATTATTATATAACTTGGTAATATTTGAGGGGTAGTTTCATCTCGTTGGAATTTGACGTTCGAAAAATCCGTTTGCCGCTGTAAAAAGAAGTTTTTTACGTCAAGCAGTTTAAGCAGAATCGTGGTTAATCAATTACCCAACTTTTTGGAACACCCTGTATGATTTTTTTAAAAATTTCAAAATATGTAAAAAAACAAAATAAATTATGCGTGTCCAAGCGTTTTCCCGAAAGACTAACCTTTTTTAAATAACAAATATTGTAATATTTGGGGGGCGTTTTCACCGTTTTGGAATTTAAGATTCGAGAAACACCTCCTTATTGAACCTCTACACCCCACAGTCAATCCGTTTGCCAAAAATCAGCTTTAAACGTCAAGCAGTTTAAGCAGAATCGTGATTAGTCAATGGTCATATTCTATGAAACACCCTGTATAAATTTTTAAAAAATCTTAAAATATGTAAAACAACAAAATAAAATATATGTGTTTAAGAGTTTTTCCGAAAAACTGACCAGTTTTTAAATAAAAATATTCTAATATTTGAGGGGTGGTTTCACCCCCTTAGAATTCAAATTTCGAAAAATCCCGTCTTATCGAACCTCTACACCCTAAAGTCAATTCGTTTTCCAAAAATCAGCTTTTTACGTCAAGTGTTTAAGCAGGATCGTGATTAATCAATGACCAGATTTTTCGAAACACCCTGTATACATTTTTAAAAAATCTTAAAATATGTAAAAAACGAAAATAAAATATACGTGTTTAAGCGTTTTTTCGGAAACTTGACCGTTTTTTAAATAAAAAATATTGTAATATTTGAGAGGTGGTTTCACCCCCTTGGAACTGGAATTTCGAAAAATACCTCCTTATCGAACCTCTACACCCTAGAATCAACCTGTCTGCCAAAACTGAGCTTCTTACGTTGAGTGGTTTGAGCAGGATCGTGATTAATCAGTGAGTCAGTCAGTTAAGGATTTTATATATTAATAGAGATTATAACACAATTAAAACATAAAAACATGTATTCCATTGTGGAAAAAACGTTTGCTGGCAACATTTTTCTTCAGTCTCCTGTTAGGTATGGGTAGTGGTATGGGTAACAGCCACTACTAACGGTGCCAATTTTTACTTGTATTTCTTCAGGACTATTAGCAATTAGGACTTCATCATCATGGTGGTTAAGATACAGAACAAACTATATTGAAAATAAAAATATATATTGAATATATTGATACGTGAAATCTGAAACACAAATACACCAAATCCAGGTAAACATTTTTAAGGTAGTAAAAGATGGTCTAGTATAAGTACTTTTCCATGTGCAATACGATACAAGCAAAAATGAGGTCGTTGTCGGCAGCGGCAACCAGCAAAAGGCACTAATATACTGTCCGACGAACAAAATAGTCGCCGGGGACGCGGTGGGGAAAGAACGGGGCACCGTTTAGGCGGTAATATACTGCGCGGTGTTAACAATTAGTGCCTAAAAAGTGTTGTTTGTGCAGAGCGGACTGCCACCCGAAGGACATAAATCGGACACTGAGCATTTGCGTCGTTATTTACTGCTCATATTTCGTCGTGAACGGCGAGCGTAATTGGAGAAGTGCGGTCAGGTGAAATATAGGTGACCCGGGGCGTGAAGAGGGAGAGGGTATGGGGACTAGGGTAAAAGAGGACCAAGGAATGAAACTCTTTCAGTACAAATAAATAAACTTTTCCTATAAAATAATTATTTGTGTACAGGGTTATTCACACTTGACGCTGTAGGGTGTTTTTATTTATCACGAAAATCATAAATGGAAATGCAAAATTGTTTGTCGGGATTTGCAACAGTCAGGTGAAGGAAATGTTAAAGTAACTAGTCATCAATTAGGCAAAGATAATAAAGTCTTCCTACTCTGACTCCCTACCTCCTACTCCCAAGGTAATGACAAAACAAATGATCTAGCTAAAGAAGGAGCGAACACTCCTCTAACTGGACCAGAACCCTTCTGCTTCCTAAGTGGAAACCAACTTAAAGCGGAAATCAAGAAGAGATTTTCCTTGATGTAAGTAAGAACAATCTTCGAATTGTCACGGGGTTTTTAACAGATACTCTCTCCTTAATGAATACCTTAGTAGATTGAAAATAAAAACAACGGCGAATGCAGATTCTGTGGGGAAAAGGGGAAACACAAGAACTCCTCATCACTGCGCTGAGACGACAACCATTCGTGACATGAAGTTTGGTACGACTGACTTCGGTGATGGAGAACTAACATCTGGAAAACCGCCTCAGATACTGGCCTTTGTCAAAGCCCTGAGATTGTATGATGAGCACATGATGAGATATAACTGCTTATAACTCAAGAAAGGGGGACACAATAGATCTGTAAGGTCGCGGTGATTAAACCCCTCCATACCACATTCTACAAACCAAACAATTCATACTAAATCGCGAAGGGGAATTGTTACACAAGGTTATATTAAACAAACCAAATACAATAGTTTTCGAAATATTTGCAAATTTGCCTGTTCTCATTATCGAAATGCCTATTTCCCCTATTGGATCATAACTAGCCTTCACGAATGATGTTAAGAATTTTGTTTATACAACCAGAAGTATTTCAGTAAAGTAATAAGTTAGTAGCTACTTCTGTACCCTCTGAAACAATTCTTCGAGAGTTTTAAATGTTAACCGCTGCACACACGGCAAAATGCTATGTTTAGCTTGACAAAAATCTAGATTCATTTTGTTTTTTCATATGTTTATCCACACATTGTTTTTCTTATTACATTTGTAGTGCTTTAAATATTACAAATTTTTCCATTCAACTAGACTAGTCCTAGCGCTACCGAAAATTGATGCACTACAACCTTCCGTAGAGCGCAAAAGAGTGTCATTTACACCCAGCACAGTCATTTGATTTTTTTTCTACTGTCAATAAGATATGAAAAAAAGCTAGTAATAAATTTAGAAATTCATAATTTAGAAAATATATCTTCTTAAAACCTAAAATAAATCCTTTTTTGATATTACAGGACTTTTATAGAAATTAGTGGAAAAAAATAAACCCAAAATAGTGTGTTTGAAATATATCTGATCTACATTCAAATTTCCAAATGACTGTGCTGGGTATAAATGACAATCTTTTGCGCTCCATGTTTGTGCAAGGCTAAAGGTATGATTCCGAATATGACCGCAACGACCAACTGCAACCACAGACCGCACACTGCAACCGCATTGATGTTGCCGTCTGAGGTCGGATTAATGCAGAACACCGCGACACAGATAGTCCTGCAGTCGTAGATGAGAACTCCTCGAGGAAACATGTCAGTTTCTTCCGCGATTATTGAACTCTTGTTGGAAGAGGAAGATGATGATGAGGTGTTACTAATGCATACTAGGCAACAAAGAAGGTTGACAATGCCTTTGTATAAAAATAGAATAGATGAGGGAAGTTTAAATAACAGACAAGTTTCATTTGCCTCTATATTAATTAATCTTTCTTCATCGGCTTCCGAAAAACTCATTTTGGACCACGTGTAGGTACGATATTTTCAGCATGAAGGCCGTGAAGTTGACTGCAATACTGGTTCGGAAGCGGTAGAGCGGTTTGCAGTTAAAGCTAGACCTGCGATGACGCCTACTTTTGAATTCATCCCATTGAAAACTATAGAAACCTGTAGTGTCGCCTGCAGTCTGCTACTGCGGTCTGCAGTCTGCGGTCGCCGTTCGGAATTGTACCTTAACGCTCTTCCCAGAAAGTGCGGACTCCATCAACTTTCGGTAGCGCTTGTAATGTAGAATGTTCTACATTACGTTATAGTTGGTCGGAAAAAATTATAACATTTAAAATTAGGTCCACAGATTTTAGAAGAACGACAGTGAGTGGATGAACATACGAAAAAAAATATTTGCAATTTCGATTTTTGTCAAGCATTTCATTTTGTGTGCGCTGGTAGAAATTTGTGTATTTCTGAGAGTCGTCGTCATAAAGATGTCCGAGATTTTGCTTGACGCTGTGTAATCTCGGACACCTGATGTCTCACGAATTCGCCCATAAGTTGAGTATCTTGTTTTCTTCTTCAATCGACATTACAGGGTGAGTTTCCTACGATGTTCTCTATGGGTATCTCGGAAACTACTGGAGATAGAGAGTCGGGTAAATGGGGAAAGAATTGCAGTTTTGTGGGGTCATAAATATGCGCCTTTCAGATTTTCGAAAAAGTTCATGGCTTACTAGATATTTTGAAAAAAACAAATTTTGGCTATTTTAAAAATTGTCCCTAATTCCATTATAATCTATTTTAGACAAAAAGTTGTCAGATAAAAGTTGTAGATAATCACATCCCTACATGCTTTTCTTCATTTAAAAAAAAATTCACAGTCCTTTACAAAGATGCAACCGGGGGGGCATTGAAAATGATGAATAAAAACGTAAAAATATGATTAGTATAAATTAGTATATGAGTGTATTACATACATATGTTTAAATAACGAACTTAACAAAAACAACAGATTTAAGATTCACTGAAAAAGTAGTAATGTTAACATTAAATATAACATTATAATAATAATTATGCGATCGCACCTATCCGTAAAACAAGCAAGCAAAAATATCTCGAAAAAAACAAAATAACATACAAAACATCAGGTTAACATGATGACAGATCATGATCAATGACAGATAAAGAATTCTTACGGAAAGTTACACTTTACGATATAATTTTTTAACTGTTAAAGGCAAACCCCATTTAAACACAAAACTTTTTAATACCTACTACTGTATCTAACAGACTTTTTTTAAATTACTAAATTCTTAGCCACGCTTCTGTTTTTCTTGGCTGTTGTGCGTCACGTCACAGATTAACATGCCCACGTTTGCACCACAAGGCGATGCTGCAGACCACTAGGTAGACCGGTCGTAGAAATTTATGTTATACAACTTGTAGTCAATCTACGCAAATATTATCAAAAACTTTTTTTCTTTTAAAATGTGTTCAGATTTTGTAAAACGTATAAGCCAAAATCGCAAAACTTAAATTTGATATGAGTTTCTTAGTTTTTAACTAATATAGTGGCGAATTACAAAAATTCCTTTTCAATGAAAATTAATGAGGTAAATAAAATAATTTAATAAATTACTAGCTTTTTCTCGCGACTACGTTCGCGTTACACCTCCAATCGTTCATGCATTGATTTAAATGATTTTTTTACTTCTTTATAGAGAGCTAGTGAGCATATAGATGTTTTTATTTTTCATCTTTTTTATTTATTAAAGAGCACTAATACTCTCTTTATAGGTTATTTTTTATTCTTTGAAGGATAATTGAGGAAAATATATTTCGTTATGATGTCACTAAATAAACCCTTGTATAAAATTTTATACTGTCTGGTTTATAATGTTATAGTATTGCATTTTCGTACAGCAAACTTTCATTCCCTATTCTACTCCCAGGGTATAAATTTCATATTAATTCGCTTTACATTTGTGCCAATTTTTATGTGTATAATCCAGAGGTCACCAAGTTTTATATAAATTTTTACTAACTTTACCCATTTGGTTGATGAATTTCAAAAATTTCTTCTAATTCTTTTTGTAGGATTTCATTCTTCTAGACCAAATAGTAAGGAATTTTCATACAACAAACTGTTCCGAGATAATTTTACTCTCTAGAGGATGAATTAAAAAAATCACTTTGTAGTAGCTAATTCACTAATGTCGTTTAAACGAACCTTTGTGCTAATATTTATGTATCTAAAGCTGGCGGCATGAACTCACTCTAAAATATCTAAAAACGTAATATATATAATCTAACTGACACACCACTGACAATGACAAATAATTTATTTCTGGAGGTATTGTGTGTGGGTGTTTTCAGGTATGTTTTTAGTATTTAGTCGTTTTACACAAAGAAATAGCCATTAAGCACTATAAAAATACTTCATAACAAATCTACACATATATATCTTTCATTTAAAAAAAGAATCATCAAGATTGGTAAAGCGGTTTCGGCGGGATGGATGCAACAAAAAACCTTTGAGCTTTTTTATGTATGGATTTATTATATGTATGGATTTATGTATGGATTAATTATTTTTCCAACATATTTTACTTTGCAAATTTTTATAAATATTCAGACTCACCAATATCGTACTCCACCGTGTCAGCCTGTTTAGCCAAACGTAGGCCGATTCCTCTTCGGCGGCGTCGTGACCCTGGCTGAAGGAAGAGTCTTGAAGACGCTCATCTGCGCATAGGAATAAGTTGACTGCGTAGCGTATTGCGTATTAATCGATTCTGAAACTTTCTATCTCGTGTATAACATGTTACGCAAGTTTATTATTTTAATCTCGATTTTAATACATAAATGTGTGAAATGCCACCTGAATATCTTCCGCCATGTTTTTACTTTTTTGTTATGGTAAAGTGATTTGTATAAACTTTATTCAATAACGTATATTTTCCTCCATTTGGTGATTAATTTTAAGCGAAAATTAAGTATAACATTTTAGGAAAAAGAAACACTGTAATATTTAAAAGAATAAGAAGAAATTAGTCTTATTTTGAAAGGAAAATATAGAGAAAACTCTTTCTATACAAAAAGTCTTTATACTAACCAGAATCCGGTGACATATACGCGGTCTCACCGGAAACATTTACTTCGTTATTACTTCGCATAACTTGAAGAATATCTACTTTTAATAATGAACACTTCCGAAATACACCAGTAAAAACATTTATTATTTGAGATTAAAACTCAAATTAAATTATAAATATTAGTTACCTATGTTATTTATAAGCTTTTATAGGCCTGTTTAACGACTTAATAAGTTACCTAGCGAAAAAATCTGTGCGCGTACCTACCACTATTGTTACAGGTTAATTCGTTAAAGAAATATGTTACACAAGTTAAAAACGCTAATGAGAAATTTTGGTATTTAATTTGTATTTTTGGCATTAGTATACAGACATTTGTCAGCGGTTTACTCCTTGTAGATAATCAAAAAGTTTTTTGATAAAATTTGCTTTTTATGTCAGATCATTTCTATGAAAAATTACATTAGATTTTTATTAAAGACGCTGAGTAATTAAAACATTGACTAATAAAGCTTGTCCACTTTAAATAAGGGGTCACGAAATATCCTCCTTGGAGTGTTTGGGTTAAGGGGTGTATAATAAATTAATCGTTGTTTTATAATAAAAACCATAAAACATTTATTTGTGAGTAAAATAATGCAATGGTTGGATATCTCTCCTTTATAATTCGGTGACTAAAAATACACTAAAATAATTAGAAAAAAAATCTTGTACTTATTTAGTAATTACGTCAATATTAATTAATTGACTTTCTAGTCTATTTTATTTTATGTACAAATATATTATTAAATTTTAAGCATTAAGTAATAAAACACTTTGTGCCCTCTTATATCGTAAAAGGTTACGAAATATACTCCTGGTTACACCCCTTACAGAAAACAGTGTAAGGGGTGTAAATAAATTGTATAATCACTGTTTTTTATAATAAAAACTATAAAATATTTCTTATTTGTGAGATTAAAAAAACAAAACAATGCATTGGTTAAAATAAGTACATTCAATACTGTTTTCAATTGTTAATTCAATAATGTGTTATAACATAATATAGCCATTACTATTATACTATTATTATTAAAATAATATGTGTGTAACATATTTCTTTAACGAATTAACCTGTAACAGACATTTATATGCCCAGTATATTTTTGTTTAACAAACCAATCAGGAAAAATCCAAAACCTACCGTTATAGGAGGTATAAGACGATTAAACTTATATAATGACAACTACTTATCGGATAACAAATTAATTACTACTGTCAGCTAGTTCAGCTACTGTCTAGGTAGAATTTACCTAGAGTACCTACACCTACCTATGATGATGTAGGTAGATTAAAGCTTATTTTGACGTTACCTCTCACTTCGGTGTCACAAGCTGAATTTTTCAGGGATGGAAGTACAGTACATCACAGTACATGATATGGGGACCCTTATTCCGAAAGTAGTACAAAATTAAACAGGGTAAAAAGGCACTATCATCAAAAATCGATATATTAATACCACCGTATAGAGAAAACAAATACTTATTTTTTGATCCAGTACAGAATAAAGTCTTCGTAGGGAGTAATTTTTTATAATTATTTACAAAAAAACATTTCCATTAGCGCTTATGACCAAAAAAAAACTTTAAACATGAATAATCATTTCAATCATGCGAAAATTTGGTTTAAAAATAGAGATTTTTTTTTAATATAACTTTCATTTAACGAAAAACGAAGGCCTAAATGAAAAAAAGAAACAATTTAAAAGTTTCGCTCATGTCTTGACAAGGTATCAAAGCAAACCCCATATTTTTTGCTTTTAAACTAATAAAGATATATCAATAAACAATTAGCGATGTAATGGTTTTTGCGCGCGCTGGCCGACTGCCGCCGCTGCGTCGAGATTTCCTATACCCTTGTATATATGACGTCATGGTGTGGCAAATGTAGCATTTTAATTTGATTTGGGCTCCCTTATATAGGATAACAGAAACATTTTCAATGTTAAAATTGTTTATAATTTGTATTTTAATTTACAAAGATTGGATGTGACAATTTCGCATTTCTGAGAGCAACGACGATTGAACTTGTTTCCATGGCTAACTAAGTGAAATTAGTCAAGAAAGAAAAGAATTGGCTATAACTCAGTAATTTTGTGAAAGAAACATATTATAGCTTATATCGCTGAAAAGCTTAAAAAATGGCGCTTTTTATGAAGTCATGGCCAACTATGGTTTCCATTTAAAAAAAAACATATGTTTGTGTCATATGTCAAAAATGACACCCTTTAGAAAATATCGGAAAACACAAACTCATTAGGAATGTGATTATCTACAACTTTTATCTGAACACTTTTTGTCTAAAATAGATTATAATGGAATTAGGAACAATTTTTAAAATAGCCAAAATTTGTTTTTTTCGAAATATAGTAAGCCATGAACTTTTTCGAAAATCTGAAAGGCGCATATTTATGACCCCACAAAACTGCAATTCTTTCCCCATTTAACCGACTCTCTATCTCCAGTAGTTTCCGAGATGCCTATAGAGAACATCGTAGGAAACTCACCCTGTATATAGTACTGCCACCGAATACACTGGCCCTACCCATTCTAGCACCGACACCATTCTTGCCGATTCTGATGTAAAATGATCTCCTGAATGCAAATCTGATCACCTCTCGTAATATATTTATTGCTTTTCGATAGTTTGGTAAGATAAAAAGCTCTACAATGTTACTTCTGGGGTACTAAAGTGTTCTGAAAATATGAACTTTGTAGACTAGGGGGAAAGGGGAGTCACCCGCTGAAATTGTAATAAAATCAAAAACGTGATCGATTTTTCGATGTACATTTTCTTGGCAGTCGCTGGCAGTCATTGGCAGTCTTACGGCAGTCGCCTATAATAATTACATGGCAGTCATAGGCAGTCTTCTTTGCAGTCATTGGCAGTCGCTTGCGAGTAACATGATATTTTGGCAGTACATGTACATTTTTTACCCAAATGAGACACCCCTCGTAAATAACTTTATTTATTTAGTTTATAGCTTTCAGTAATTATTATTGTCACCTCTTCAAAGTAAATTCATCTTCATAAAAGTATTATTATTATCAAAAAATGATCAAAATATGATAAAAATAAAGAGACTTCCTTGGAAATGGTGGGTGGTAGAAGAAATGTAGAATTTAGAATGTGTAAGAGGGGATTAATCGCTATGACCTTACTGATCTATTGTATGTCTCCCTTTCTTGAGTTATTACCAGTTATAATTCATCGTACAGTATCAGGGCTTTGACGAAAGCCAGTATCTGAGACGGCTTCATAGAGGCTATTCTGGTCCAGTTAATGGGAGTGTCCGCTCCTTTTCTAGCTAGATCGTTTGCTTTTTCATTGTTTTCTATCCCTTGGTCCTTGGTGGTAGTATTTCCTAATTTGTTAAGCTTTTCTAGGCATTCTTTGTGGTAAAAGAAAACGCGAATTATAATACTCGCCTCTTCCTTCTAGATCACTCTGTAGTTCACTCTTCTCGATAGGGTAGAGCCACGCATTTCAAAGCTAAAGAAAAACAATCCAGTCCTCTAGGCACCCGCACTAAGTCGCTCTATTCATTATTCTTTCGCGTGTGAGTAGAACCACGTCGCGTCGCCGTCTGGCATTTATTAAAATGAGTAAACGCGTGCGTAACGGGGCTTTTCTGGATGAGGGAGTTTCAAATTTTAGTGGTTCTACTCGTAGTTCGTCCGACGAACTATCTATGGTAATGGTCCAACTGAGAAATCTAACAAGGTTTCTATACTTAAAAAGAACCCAAAACACAAAAATCGGACGTGAGTGATCGCCAGTGGATTCGAACACTACAGATGACAAAGTGCCTTAAAATGCTACTCATCAATTTATAACTTTTGGACTTATAAGTTATTGACCTTCTGATTCGGAACGTGAGTACCTCAAAATATTTTCCGAACGAATAAGAATAAGTAAGAATAATAAATAAGATATTTATTATCAACTGTGATCTATTCGGAAGAGGCGGTCATTATAATTATGATCAAACTTCACTTTAGTAAGTTCGTTTAATCTTATAATTGAGGGGTTTCTGGCAAAAACCTCATTAGTTAAAAAATGGGTAAAATGAGTTAATGGCGCTATCCGACAGTAATTTATTAGTCATAACATTCCTACTGGTTCCTACCAAACGAATTCGGGAAAAGTGCTAGAAGTCTACCCGTGCATACGATCAAAAATACCGTAATTCCGCAAGAGCCCCACAAGTAACAAGTCTTAACGGCAAAAACTCCACTAGTCCGCTACTTGTTGTGGTTTGGTTGTTTGTCGTTC
>NW_022147594.1:0-4500 GCF_002938485.1 Sitophilus oryzae | reverse complement strand
TAGGAGCCGGCAATATTCCCACTAAAATTTATACGAAATTAATTATATCCAATACTTCGTATTACAAGTGTTTTTCAATTGCTTACCCTGGCCCGTAGTTACATGTATAAAACTTTTTATAAGGATATTGAGTCCCAGCCTCATAGTAGTATGTGTAGCCACAACCAACGTACCTGGTATCTGCCCAAACAACCTGCAAATACCAAAAATGACTTGTTGGCGCGGATTCGTTAATTGGATTCATTCTAAACATGATATTAGTTCATCTTAGATTAAGTTAATCAGGTTGAGATAAACTTAAATTAATTTAACTTCAGGTTAAGTTTTCTCCGATTAAGTTAGTCTGGGATTACCTAACGAAACGAACACAGTAACAGTCAGTCATTAGTTATACAGTGCAAAATTGCCAGATCTGTCTAACTCTAAACCAATATGTATTGTTCGAGCTTAACCTCATTTAGCCTATACAGGGTGAGTCTTAAATAAGTGCAAATATTTTCAGAGCTGGTAGACCTTGATAAAAGAAAAATATAGATTTTATTTACCGTTTTTCAAATAAGTCGAAAATAACCGAATTATTTTACTTTGAAAATTAAAAAAAATATATTTATAACAATTTCCCTGTATATTTTTCGAAAACTTTTGAGAGCTGCCTGTTAACCGCAAATTTTACCACGGTATAATTTCTTAATCTCTGATATTACCATAGTTACGGCTTTACTTTATGGTTACAGCACTAAAAGGGATGCAATTACAGAAAAAAATCCGGTGGCTCTCAAAATTTTTTCAAATAAAAAAGCAAATTTTTTTTTTAATTTTCAAACTTAAATAACTCGGTTATTTTGGACTTATCTGAAAAATGGTAAAGAGAAAATATGTTTCTTTTATCGAGATCTACCAGCCCTGAAAATATTTGCACTTATTTAAGTATACTACCTTGTATACTACCTTTTTTGACTCATCCTGTATAATAACACATTCTAGACCTTGATACTACAGAGTAAATTTAACGGCCAGTAATGTGGTCCCTAAATATCTTGAGCAATTGTAAGGCTTATCAAAGGCTTAGAGTGTGAATAAAAAAATCATCAGATATATATCAGAATCTTTGACAGAAATTTGAGAGTTGAAAACTATGAAAAACCAAACAGTCAAAATTATTAATAACTATTACAGTTGGGGGTTGGAAGCCTTGGTGTTACTTACAGCAGCCAAATAAAACACTAATTAACCACAATACACCAAAACACTTTACTTTTGCACTGTCATATATCATATAAATTATTATAATGTGTCATCAGCAGATTTTTAAAACATCTATGCTGAGATTTAATTATCTGCTGATAATTCTAACATAGTTAGCGAAATGCGCGTCTAGTGTAAAATAAAGTAAAGTGTTTTGGTGTATTGTGGTGAATTAGTATTTTATTATTTTCCAAATATCACTAAATTTGTACTTGGGTATAATGTCCGGTCTTTTCAAATCCAGCACAGCATTTATCATATTTATAAGACTTATACTCGCTAAACCATCCTGTTATTGCCGCATTCCAATCTGATGGACCTCCAGCAGCTGTTGATGAAGTTAGATATAAATTTTGTCCAACGTAAAATCGACCTAAAAAAATAAAGCATACATACTAATGATCTAAAGAAACGGCGTCCAGTTGGCTTTGAAATGAAGATCAATAATATTCCCTAAATAATTTTACTTATAAAATGACAGCGATCTTCATTTCATAGCTAATGCGCGATTTTTGTTTTCATTCATTCTGTATTTTCTACTAAACTACACTCAGTTCACAAAAAAAACACTATAACAGATATCTCGACTTTTCATGATACATAAATCTTTTGTATCTAATATTCTAGATTATTAAATTATTAAAATAATAAAATATACATACTGTCTTTTACAGCAACATGTTGAAAAACCATGGTATTTGATATTTTCTGGGCTTCCTCGGCAAGTTTGCTGTCATAACTCTAGAAAATTATGATACTTCTGTCATTTTCATTCAGTAACTTTTATCACCGTGATAAAAAATATCGTAAAAAGTAAAAAAAGCAATAAAACAGCACGTATTTTATAGAAAGAAATTTGGGACAGCATATTTTTGTCCTTAATTAATTATAAGTAGGCAAGAATCAACCTATATCTGCGCTGTAAATGTTCAGGGTGTTTCAAAAAGCAGGTGCCATGTACCATCTCGAAAAAAAGTTCCTCGTTTCGTAACTACAGGGTGTTAAAGTCTTAAATTTTTTTCGACTTACTATAATTTTCTTCCAAGTGCTTTTAGCTATTCCAATAAAATTTTGAGGATAAAAGTTACTATAAGTGCAACATAGTTTAATGCTTAAGAAGTGTCAACATATTCTGTGCATATAGGTTTATCATCTGAACTATTTCTAAAAAAAACATGTGCGCTACAAACTTTTTCTTCGAGATGGCAGATGTTTTTTGAAACACCCTGTATATTTAAGTACTAAATTTCATACTAAAGAAATATTTTTGCAGGCTTTTATGTCTATATCGAATTTAATAAAACTACCGAATTAATCATAATTAATTATAAAATTAATAAAAATAATAATTAAATATTAATTATAAATTTTAGAAATTCATACAAAACGGCGAAGATTGATTCCTTTCGGCTGACCAGGAACAGAACCGCTGGCTATTTGTTGTCTGAAATTGTTGTGAATATTTACAATTGCGTTCTGTTCAGATTGTGACACACCAGATCCTACAATTAGAAACAATATATTTTATAAACAATTGTTTTATGTTTTGAGGGAAGTTTACCAAGTATAGTTCCAGCTCCTGAACCTAATTGAAAATACACAGCCATCAGAATTATAGAAATCCACATAATTTGGCTCATTTTCAAAGCAACTAAAAATACTGATTTAAAGTGGGATAGATATACAGGGTGGTCCGAACTGTATTCTGGAAACTTCGGCAGCATATTCTGCAGATAAAAATAAGTAAAAAAGTTCGTATAAATGTATGTCCGAAAATGCTTAGTTTCGGAGATACAAAGTGTAGAAGTTTTATTTTTATTTCGATTTTTTCTAAATAGTTTCTGAATTAACGTCAATATTTGGATGAAAATTGGTGTCTAGGAGTTTTATGCGTGAGAAATTTGATTTTGATGTCTATATGACTTCTATTTGTAGGGGGCGCCACCTACATATGTTTTAACTGCTTTGATAAGTAATAACTTTTCGTCCGTACCTGTATAAAACTACTGAGTGAAAAATTAACACTTCCGTGATTTTTTACGTAAAAAATGTCTCTTGGTAAAAATCGCTACGAGCAACCGTTTTCAAGATATTTAGAATGGAAGTAATCACTCCATGTCATTATACTGACAAAAAAATAAAAATGTTGAGTAGATAGTAATTTGACTAAAATGATAAATTTGTGAAATTTTATTTTTTTTTAAATTAATCATAAATTTTTCTTCAAAAAAATGATGAGAAAACAGTTTCTGTTGAACTTTTGGTCAAAAACATTTCAAATTTATGATTTTAGTGTAATAAAACTATCTCATCAACATGTTTAATTTAACTCAATGATGACAGGTATTGATAATGTCGATTCAAAATATCTCGAGAACCGTTACTCGTAGCGATTTTTACCAAGAGACATTTTTTGCGTAAAAAATGTCGTAAATATATAATTTTTTACTCAGTAGTTTTATACAGGTACGTACGAAAAGATATCACTCTTCAAACCAGTTAAAAAATATGTAGGTGGCGCCCTCTACAAGTAGGAGTCATATTGACATCAAAATCACAATCAATATTTTCATGTCAAAAAACTCCAGACACCAATTTTCATCCAAATGTTGACGTTACTTCAGAAATTATTGAAATATATCGCGCGAAATAAAAATGAAACTTCTACACCCTGTATCTCCGAAACTAAGCATTTTAGGACATACATTTATACGATCTTATACGATATACTTTTTTAGTTATTTTTATCTGTATAATATGCTGCCGAGGTTTCCGGAATACAGTTCGGACCACCCTGTATAGTTATTAGAGTTTATATACAATTATTAAATACACAGTTAAAAAAATTGAATGCATTCACAAGAAAAACGTTTTTTATTTGTTACAAATTACAAATTGTTACAAAGATAAGATCTTCAACTTGAAATAATTTGTTAATTAAAAATATGTTTTTAAAGATAAACGTAACATCTTTTGTTTATATTTTAATGATATAATTTTATTAATTCCTGATTTCTAATTTTGTAAAAAAACAACAACTAATAATAACGACTTTAAAACAAATAAATAATTTAAATACTTACTCGTCAAAATTTCTTGATTACTTACTCAAAATGGTTACTCAAAACTTTATTCTTAACTTATTCTGTTATTTTGGTTCTAATCTTTTTTAGTTTATTCAGTCCATAGTAATTTTGATGGTCTATACTACACAGTTGTTAACAAATTTATTATCTAATACAGAAAATGTATATG
>NW_022147593.1:0-25495 GCF_002938485.1 Sitophilus oryzae | reverse complement strand
TTCATAAATAAGTAGCAAAGTAATGTAAAAATCGCATCATTGTGTCTCTACTCAGTAGTGAATATTAGGGACATACTCCTAATTTAAAAGAGTCTCTCAAGGACCCAATAGCGTAAGAGAGCGTTCACTCAATATAGACATAAAAAAAGTAGCGTGAAAACGCTATGACCAATCAGAACGCCGTCAGACCATCATATCAACGGATAACGGATGCATAAAAATCAAGCTTAAGCGTGTACAAAAAATATTGCATCTAGGGTTGGATCTTTAATTTACACAACTATTTACTCATTTTACTACAACTGTAATAACTTCTTATTAAGTCTCGGTCTCAAAACAACGTTGTGTCGATGGCGAAACTACCAAAACAATCATAGTTGATAGTTTGGGACATGGTTTAGGACCATGGTTTAGTAACTAAAGTCAATATTGACAGCTGTTTGAATTTAGTCAAATTTTATTGGTTCTATGGCGTGTAGCCCATGACACTGCATAGTTTTAGAACGAAGCTTTACACCATGAAATAGGATTACTAACACTATTTCTGAACTAAGCTGAACAGACCAATGAATATTTATTTCTATGGTTGTTTGTAAAAAGTGGCTACAGATATTTAATATCAAGCTATGAAGCAACGGTCTAACAGAAATGAGCATCATTAAATAGCTTAGATATATTAGCTTCGTTTATTATGTTATTTCACGTTTGAACTGGCAACAATGCATGCCGCTTTATATTTCGTCTCTCTGTCTGTCAACTGGTCGTATATATTTATCTCTGTCGTATGCATTAAAATACAGACCACGGAAATAAAGTGACCAGCAGTGCGATCCTGTAAACATATTTCCTGTTTAGTGACTTATCAATCGTATAAAAATAACATAGGCTAGGCAAGAAATTTCTTGCTACGGAGCTTACAGCATCTCACTACAAGGCTAGTATGTCTGCTCTTTGTTATCTATGCATTTTTTTGTATTTTATAAGCCAGTGAGTCCCCCAAGATAACAGTAGTGGGATTCTGTAAGCTACGCTTTCAATTAATCTACATTTCATTTCATCTCCCAAAATTTCATTTCAATGTAGCTCTCATTGGAGCCTCCGCGTCGTATGAGAGGAGCCACCATGTATATTGCGTTTACAAATACCTATTTTGAAACGTTGAAAACAACGTTATTTTGTTAAATAATCGCAATTACTAAATACCAGCTATTTGTAACAATTTGCGTATTCTTTGAAAAAATAATGATTAAGTTAACAAAATAATTGGAATGTGTAATATATTTACTCCTAACCATTTATCATTCGAACCCTAAACTATCTTCCAGCTTTTAATTTCCATCTAATGTACGTACAATAAAATTTTAGTCGGTCTTCAGCATTAGTGCTCTGATTAGTGTAAAGGTCAAGTGCATTTTACACATATTTTACAACAACGCATTTTTGACACAGTGGTACTGACAATTCCGTAATAGTTTTTTTTTCAATAGGATTTATCCCTCTTATGCTTCTCTTATGAGAAATTTTTTGTAGCATACATTATGTAGCATTGGACATATATGTCCAAGGTGGTACAAACTAAAACCAGAAAAATGAAAAATAAAAATTTAATGTTGATCCACTGGATTCAAATGGAATTAATGGGTATATGCTCACCTTATTAGATTTTAAAAATGGCGAATGTGACGTCATTAAAACTGATTTTTTATTATAATCGGAATGAATAATTTTTATTAAATGGTTTTTATACAGTGTGAGTCTTAGTCATAAGTGCAAATATTTTAGAGGTAATATATTAAGATACGAATATAGTAGGATACGTTTATGAGGTTTTTTTCCCAAACAAAATTAAAAATTTGGAATTTTTTGAAAAAAGTTTTGAATTTTTTTTTTAGTTTTTAGTTAAATCTAGCAGCCCTGAAAATATTTGCACTAATTTAAGACTCGCCCTGTGTATAAAAAGCATTTTTTTCATCTCCACAGAATGTCTAAAACACTTTAAACCATTTTTTTCATATTATACAGGGTGTCCCCGAAATAAGTGCAGATATCTTAAGGGGTAATAAATCTGGTCAAAAAAAACATCTTTTCTCTTTACCTTTTTTAAAATAAATTGAAAATAACCGAGTTATTTAACTTTGAAATTTTAAAAAATAATACATACATACATACATACATAGTACATACATTAAAAAATAATGGCAACATTTTGAGAAACGCGGGCGATAACCAGCTATAAGAGTTTTTCACGAGGTTTGTCAGCTTATTCGACGCCCCAGGTGAATAAACAAGTGGCACTAAAAAGTTTTTTAAAATTTCCCGGAAAATGTCAAGAAAAATATATAATTTTCAACAATTTCTTCTCGCAAAAAAAAATCTCATAGGCGTGTTTCTAGGACAAAATATACTAGGTACCAGTTAAAATATTTGCACTTATTTCTGGGACACCCTTTATAGAAAGAATTTTGTTAAGCAATTTTTATCTCTGCATCTACGGATACAGTGGTAATCTAAACTGCGTAATATTAAAAACTATAAAGTTGTCTGCAGACAGAGAAGCAAACAATTAAAAAAAAAATAATCATCTTCTTAATTAAGGGAAAAAAATAACGATCTAATATATTTTTTCTTCAAACATTGTGTAAACATGTAAAAATTCACTAATAATTTGAAAACAATAAAAGTAAATTTCCATAAAGCAACGGTTTAGTACTTATTCGCCTCCAAACTTACTTATTTAGCGTATTTTAACAGGTATCTGTTATGCTAACAACATTTATCTTTTATTTTCATATACCTACAATAATTTACACCATGCTAAAGGTAGAGTCGATGAACCATATGTGAAGGACAACTGGTTTTAAAATAAAAATCTGTATCATATAGTAACTATATTTTATTATAAGAAATATTATCTACTTTTAAAATTAACTACAATAAAAATATAACTTATATTAGTGTCTTATAAAATCAGTCCCAAGCATATTATTCCTTAATATCTAATTCATAGGCATATCAAAAAAAATCTAACTTCGTTCACTCTTAACATACGCTAATATCACAATATAAAGAGATTAAACTTTCTCAACCAGAGGCAAAAATATGTACTAAATAAATGCTATGCTATTTTCTAAGCCGGCGCTGGAGCAACTCCAAAAGCAGATATAAATACGTTGATTACGTAACGAGAAATACGCCAATTATGGTAAAATTATTAATTTTATTCGCTATACACAACGCTTTTTTGTCTTTGACGTTGTAAGTGGCATTCCATACAAGTCCTATACCAACAGCAACCTGCAAGATAAAATAATAAAGTCAGATATTTGTCAATATTACACAAAATCTAAGAGTTAAAATATACAGGGTGGCTTGAAATATAACAGATACCGCGGGAGCGTCTGAAAAGTGGCTCGCCCCTATAACTTTTTTATTTTTTCAGATAAAAAAAACGAGATTTGATATGTTAGTATATGACATAAATTAGGCTTGATTGACGTATTCAATTGTTTTTGGTCACTTTCTGTTTCACCGGACTACAAATTTTGATTTTTAAATTGCACCCTCGGTATTTTTTTACTTTATTCGATAGAAAATGACATTCTGAATAGAATGACATATTAAGTCAACTTTCTTCTGTAAAGTCTGTAAAATTATTCTGGAGATATTTCGACAGGCAAGACATTTTCTTTTTAAATTTTACTGTATATTTAAAAACTTTTTAGAACTGCCTATTCACCGCAAATTTTCCCACGTTATAATTGCTTAATCTTCTGATATTACCATGGTTACAGCTTTACTCTATGATTACGGCACTAAAAAGATGCAAATAGAGAAAAAAACCGGTGGCTCTCAAAGAGAAAATATGATTCTTTTACTGAGATCTACCAGTCCCGAAAATATTTGCACATATTTAAGACTCACCCTCTAAAAAGTTTTTTTGAATAGCACTAAACGGCGGTTAAATTGTGATAACCCAATTTCAAAGTAATAGCAGTTTTATTTTATATATTTTATTAAATTTAACCGTTTTTGATTTTTTTTCAATTTAAGTTCAAAATTTAATTTCAAAAATATATATTTTTTTAAAATAAATTTATGTTGCCTTTCATTTAAATTAGTTCTTACATTACTTTAAATTTTTATAACTTGATAAATATACCACACAGGATATTCATAAAAATATGATTCATTAAAATATGAAAATCGAGATTAAAAAAGTTTTTTTTAGTTCATTTTAAATAAAAAAAGTGTTTTTATATTTTCCATAATCCAAAGTAGAAACGCAACATTGCATGAAGTTATATTTCAAATACTATTTTGATTATTTCCAACATTAATGCATTATTTATGGCTTTACCTGAATACATTATAATTTTAATCTTACCTGTAAAAGTAAACTAATAGAAATAAGGGCTAAACTAGGGTAATAATATGGATGAGTCCTAAAAGTTTCCAAGACGTATCTGAATTGATTTGCATTTGCTGAGAACAGAGCTAGATCCATCATTCCCTGAGCCAGAGTTTTCTTGTGTTGGTAGACGTTCAAATCTGGAATGGTCTCACCGCCTATGGAACACGGAGCGATTTAGTAAGAATTATAACATTAAAATAGCTTGCTGACTTACTTGGAAGCGTGTTTACCCCGTTGCCTAGTTCAAAATCGTATCCCCACGGCCTAAAACCTGGACTACCAGGAAAATCAGGCAAACCAGACGGATTAACTTTTGCAACATCGGTTGGTGGTTTTGCAGCCTCTGGCTGGTCTGGATTAACTTGTGGATTTCCATCATTATCATCTGGACCCAGTCTAGAACCATAAGAAGATTATTAATAATATTGTTTGGCCGTATTTTCCTCAAAGATAACTTACCTGGGTACTATACTGAACGTAGGAATATCTTCAGGTTCTTTATGGTTAATAAATTCCACATCTGGATGTCCAGAGTCATCTTCACCAGATGGTTTAACATTTTCGGTATCTTAAACCAAAATAAAGAAGTTAGAAAAAATGTACCATTCCATACGAAATGCGATATAGTCATATTGGATTAAGAACAAAAATACAGAATAAAAATAATAATATATTAGGTAAGTATGCTTTAATTTTAAATTAGACGACATTAATTATAGGCACCTTCAAATAAAAATTAATAAATCTTAGACATATATAAAATGTATCTAAATATAAATGATGTGTGTTTTTGTAAGATTTTTCTTTTAATATCTTTTCTTGTTCGTATTTATAGATACTTATCTCATTTTAACGGACATAACATGATAATTTATCAAAAAGCTTACGACCATAGCTTTATTTAATTTCCATTGTCCTGTTAAGCTATAGTTTATACTCAGAGAATTGCATATTAATTACTTGTTATGTTGATTTTATAAATTGACTTCTCTTGAATATTTTAGCAAAAGAGCTAGTGAACATTGAATTTATTATACATTCAAACTTCTATCAAAATACAGAATTATTTTTATATGGTACTACAGTTAAATAGTGATATAAAAGCTTATGGTATTCTACTGCCAGATATGAGAGATATTGCATAAAAATTGAAAATGTTGATTGAAATTTAAAGAAGCTGTCGTAATTTTAAAGAAAAAAACATTTTACTCTTTCATTAATTAATATTCCTTTAAAGATTTAGTCCTTAATTGTTATTCTTATTATAGAGTTATACTATTTGTTGGCATTATGATTATTATCTATTGTACTTCCTTACTTGTGCCATTGGTAAAGAATCCATCATCAACACCAGGATATGGACGATTTACTACTTCTCTGTCATCATGTTCATCATCAGTTTCTATATGAGCTAAGGGAGCATCAGAGGTGTTGTTTCCTCCAATGTGAAGCAACGGCCTGACAGCGTTTGGTGATGGACTCCTACTCCTATCGGTGCCATTAGTCAAAGGTTTCAGCATCATATTTATTGAATGTCTAGAAAATAGATCATTAAAGATAACCATGTGTGATAACATTTATATTTCTGCAACACCATTCAACACTATCTGAGCTTTAATCATGAAAATTTTTCCCAATTTCATAATTTAATTTTTTTTCTAATACATCGTCAATACAACATTCGTGAATAGGGTATTACTGTATTAGGATCAATTTTATTCAGTTAGTATTCATAACACAAGACAAACATTAAGTCAATAATAATTATAGTTAGATATTCAGTCATTTCTGTTGATATAATCTAAGCTTATGTCATGAAGCAATGCAAATCATAAAAAATGTGTTATCTTCAATTCTAGGCAATTTTGAAAAATATATGTAATAACCACCTGCAGCGATTTAATGTGTATTTATTACTTTTAAATTGACATATCGCACCCTTAGTTATAAAGGGGCATAACTCAAAAATTACGGGTTTTCAGTTTTATTCATAAAGGGGCCTAAAATACTGCCCTCTATCGGTTTCTAACCGACTTACGCATAAAACGTACTTTTTTAAGTGTAGAAACCTATATATCAGCCTTTTTAGTACTGATGGATGCCGCGCGCTTTTTTTAGAACTAAACGGCCACCATTCAGTATCATGCCAACACTATAGTGAACAGGTTGTGTTTTCTTGTCGGCGTGTTTGTGATTGTGTCTTTGATTCACAAATTGTCAGGTAAATAATCATTTAATTTTTAGTGATAGGGGCCTATTTTTAGTTAGTGCTTTTTTATATTTAAAAGTGGTGCAATTATAAAGAGGTATTTAGGTTAATGCCCTTTTATTACTGAAATTATAAGTACATTTATATGATTATCTCGAAATGTGCCTTTTTTTTACTGACTTTGTTTAGACTTTGTCAATTTTGAAAAGCGCATTAGGTCTTAGTGCTCTTTTGATTTAAATTATGAAAATGTATACTTCTTAGCATTTCGAGTTAGGCCCATCTAGAACTAAATATTAGGTTGTGATGTTTCTTTTTTCCTTAGAAAATCGTCGGTGATGTCTGAAAGAGCTCGCAGAATGGTAGGTGTAGCAAGATCTACCTTACACAAGGTAAGCACTGGATTTTTTTTTGTTTTTATATGCGTTTACCCTTATTATGCCGCGCCATTTTTAAATTTTTAATTGGATTTTTTTTCTTTTAGGAAACCCTACCTTTAGAATTTCAAACCGAACCGGAAAATCGTATTGTTTTAGATCAGGGCATCGAACAGGATAATACAATAAACTCGATTATGGTAAATTTAGAATATATTATGTATGTATTTTTTAAAAGGCGTTTTAAATTTTTGTTATTATTCTTTAGACTTACGAATTTATTGAGACAGAAGAGTGTAGTAAAGAAAAATTCACTGAGAATTTCATCTCAAATCAATCTATTGAAGATACTAACGAAGATTTGGAGCTGGTAAATGTTATCATGACATTCAAAAAATTGCAATTTTGTAAATTAATGATGCTTGTTTTAGGGCAAAAATAGTTCTGTAGATAGAGAATGCGTTCAAGAAAAACCAGATCATCTCAGTTTGGATGTTAACGAACCAAATTTAACAAAATATTTGGATATAGTAGGTTTCAACCATTATAACAAAAAGTTCTCCAAAAAGTTGATTCTTTTTGTTTTAGTCTTTCAATGATTCTGTTGAAGTAGATCAAGGTCGCCCGAAAGAAAAATCAGATTACTCAACTTTGACCAATGAAAATAATTTGATTCAACGTTCGAATGTCGAAGTAAGCTGAAAACATTTTACAAAAAATTTAAAATCTTCACCGTTTTGTTCGTGTTTCAGGCTACTGAATCATTTACTGTTGAACTAGATAAAGAGTGTCCCACTAAATTACAGATAAAACGAAAATGCTGTACGGATGTAACAAACAAAAAATACCGCATTTCTCCGATTCACTCAAATGAAAGTGATGTTGACCACACCGATTCTGATCCGACTTATTCACAGGAAAACTATCAAATTAGGTATTCTTTTCTGAATGATATACTATCAACAAACTTCCCAGTGCCTGAAAATAGTTTGTCTTCGAATTCATCTTCCGATAATTCTTCAGAGTCGTCTACAGATGAAGAAAATCTTCAAGAGAATATTCACAAGGGAGGAAACGTTCTAGAAATCCCGAAAAATGGAAGCAAATTAAGGCCAAAAACTTCGAAACAGTGGGAAAGCTTACAAATCAGTATCCAAGTCCAAGAAACAAATTCCAGAAAGAACAATGAAATCACCTTGTCCTGAAAAATGTCGATTAAAATGTGGTGATAATATCGATACGGAAAATCGAACAGCGATATTTAATAGTTTCTGGAAACTTGGGGATATTAATAAGCAACGTGCATTTGTTGGGTCATGTATGAAAAATATAGTTCCCCTCGATACAAATACACGAATGCCGAAAGACCTAGAAATGCCAACCAGGCTTTTTACTTCACAGTAAATGAGTTTGCCAATACGAGTTTGCAAAACATTTTACAAAAATACCTTGGACATATCGGACAAGATGATTCGCACTGTGGGATTAAGATGGGTGAAAATGGATTTCTACAAGATGATAATCGGGGAAAACACAATCATCACCTACAAATTGATCCACTTCTTAAGGAGGATATAAAAAATCACATCAATTCAATTCCGAGAATCGATTCACACTACGTGCGATCGACTACTGAACGTGAATACATAGATGGCAGTAAAACTATTACTCAACTCTACAAAGACTTTGAACAAGATCAGAAATGAAAGAAGAAAAGCGCTGGAAAATATTGGATTTATTATAATATTTTTACAAGGGACTTCAATATCGGGTTTCATCAACCCAAAAAGGATCAGTGCGACCAATGCCTATCCTATCTTAATGCACAGGGAACATCCAAAGAAAATTTGGAAAAAGAATATAGAAACCATTTACAAGAGAAAGATTTGAGCCGCACAGAAAAGAAACAAGATCGTTCTGAAATATCAGACAATAAAAAAGTAGTGGTTTACGATCTCCAAGCGGTCCTACAGTGTCCAAGGGGTGATACTTCCGCTTTTTATTACAAATCCAAGCTAAATAGCTATAACCTAACTCTAGTAGAATTAGAAAAAATAGAAGATAATGCTAAAAAACATCATGCCTACAAAGATGTCCATTGTTTTTATTGGAACGAAACAGAAGGTAAACGTGGCGCTATTGAAATAGGCACATGCATTCTGAAATATTTTGACACAATATTTAGCTGTAATCCAAATTTACACGAGACCGGATTAGACATTACATTCTATTCTGACAACTTCTGTGGCCAGAATAAAAATAAATTTATTGCAAGTCTTTATTTATATGCTATCAATCGTTACAACATAAAAAGCTTGACACATAAATTTTTAATCAAAGGCCACACCCAGAATGAAGGGGACAATGTTCATTCTTTAATAGAAAAAGAAGTAAAGAGGAACCTAAAATCCGGTCCCATATACACTCCCCATCAATACGTCACTATAATAAAAAACGCAAAAAAATCCAAGCCGTCTTTCAATGTTCACGAACTCTCACACGAATGTTTCCTTGATATTAAAAAACTTCAAGAGGATCTGGGATGTAATTTTAGGGAAGATGTCCGAGGAAATGTTTTATCTTGGAATAAAATAAAAAGTCTTAAATTTATTAAAGACAAGCCATACAGTTTTTTTTATAGAACATCTTATTCTGATGATTACACTGAAGTAGTTGTGAGATCTCAAAGGAGAAAAATGAAAGCCATCGAAAAGTTACAATTGGGGCTGGTTTATCCAACAAAACTTGAACTTGGTGAAAATAAGAAGAAAGACTTAAGAGATCTCGTTTCAAAAAACCTAATACCTAGTTTTTATTCCGATTTTTTTAACTCGATTTTGTAAAATTTAGTGTTTTTTTAAATCATACTAAACTTGTAATAAGACTGGTTTATTTATAAGGGTTCCTATTGTTATACCAAAGTTTTACGAGTAGAATAAGAAATAAATTTTATTTTTTCAAAGTTTATAGTTAACGAGTAGCATAAGGCGTTACCGGATTTATAAAAATATAATTTTTATACCTACTGATGAAATGATTAAAATTTTGTTTTTGTGTATACTGTTGTTTCCCTTAAAATTGCTATAGTATTATAGTACCCAGAATCATTTTAGAATTTATATCTACAGAGGCACAATCATAAATGTTATAATAACAAAATCATAGTTTTTACTAATAAAAAGTATCATCTCAAAATAAACATCGCAATAAAAGTCTAAAATTGAACGAAAACAGGCACATTTCTAAAAACGTTTTTGTTTATTTTCAAAAAATTTAGAACTAAAGGGGCGCAACTGATTTTATCTAATTCTCAAAGCCACAAAATCCTCGATATCACTTTAATTGCGAAAAACTTTAACTACCTCTTATCTCGACTATAGTAACAATCATAAAAACAATTGCTTCGACATATCACACAAATGCTTTTCATAAAAATAACATTTATGTTAGTCTTTTACCATTAGACCAACACTTTTTGTCATTTATAAGAAAACTGTATTTTTGGGATTATGCCTCTTTAATACTAAGGGTGCGATATGTATTTTAAATAAGAAAATTATAGATTGTAATATATCAAAAGACGTTTTCCGACGTTTGGTTTCTGTTATTACTAGAAACAATTAACATATTTTTTATACGGAACACACATACACTTTAATTTAAAAATACAAAAAATCTATGATAGAGTAATATGTATGCCAGTGGCGGCTCGTGAGTTCTGAAGAACAGCCTCCACAAGAAAAAAACTTATCTACTGTTATTGTTAGGGCATTAAGTCTATCCTAGATTTCATACTCGAAATGAGATGTAACGTAAAAAAATTATCATGCCCTCAATTGTATACTAATTTCTTCCCTTTTGTCTTGGAGGTTGGGTAGATACTTGCCCCTGTACCCTTTAGTACCAGCGTCCATTGCTATTTAGGAATAAGTTTCGTTTAAAACTATTTAAAGCTCTGAAGGAATAGAATTTGGAAACATGTATTAATCCAGAGTAAATTATTTATGTTCCTAAAATATTAAACACTACAAATTTGATATAAACATAAAATAGGAATTTATTTCTTTGGTAACAGAGAGAACAAATTCTTTATTATCTATTGTCAGTTGCAAATAAAGCAAAAGACAATTTTCTTTATTTTTTTCTCACCGAATTAATGGAAAACTGTATGTAATTATTTTAAATTGAGGGAACTGAGAATTTTTTTCTATTTTTCTTTGTTTAAGCTGCAATTTTATATTTAAACTCTTATTATCTACAATTTCAAGTCTATTTATTTTTTCTTTAATTTTCTTATTTGTTGTTTCTAGTTTTTAACTTATTTTTAGCAATAACAAAAGCAAAACAAGTATATAGTTTATATTATACCGGGTGCGTCTCGAAAGAGACTCACCCCTATAACTTCTTTATTTTTTCAGATAAAAAAACGAGATTAGGTATGTTAGTATATGACATAAATTAGGATTGATTGACGTACTCCATTGTTTTTAGTCACTTCCTGTTTCACTGGAAATGACTACAACTTTTGATTTTTAAATGGCACCCTCGGTATATTTCTGATTCATTCGATAAAAAATAACACTCTGAATAGAATGGCATATCATATGTCAACTTTCGACATTTTCATTTAAAAATATCGTATTTTAAATTTCAAACTAGAGTGTCATGATTATGCTAAAAACACTAATTTTTAATCAAGGAGCTTTAGAAAAATAACTTTTGATCGTCTAATGTTTTTCGTGTCTTGTTCTGGCCGGTTTAAAAATGCCCAAATCGTATTTTTAATCGTATCTCAATTTTTTCAAATGGAACAAGGATGGCTCATTAGCATGTTTGGAAAAAGCATTTCTCACGAATAATTTGATACCACACACTTGGCATTTCGAGTGAAATTGTCGTTATGAATCGCATGTTAAAATGTCAAAATAAACCATTATGCGAAAATGTCATGTCGAATGACATCATATGTCAAAAGTTAAGATATGATATGTCATTCTATTCAGAGTGTCATTGCCATCGAATAGAGTAGAAATATACCGAGGGTGGCATTTAAAAATTCAAAGTTGTAGTTGTTTCCCGGTGAAACAGAAGACTGAAAAATCAGTCTGAATACGTCAATTAATCCGAATCTCTGTCGTATAATAACATTCCAAATCTTGTTTTTTATATGAAAAATAAGAAGAGGGTTGAGTCACTTTCGAGACGCACCCGGTATAAAATAATTAACAAATTCCTTTAAAATAATTATTTTTTTTAATTTAAATGCAAAATTCACCATGCATTTTCAACCCAATATTTCTTACCATTGTTTTATTATTGTGATTTTCTTGGCATATTATCAAAGATCTATTTGCATCATAATTAATGTTTTAAGTTTATAAAATAAAATTTTACTATAAAACTTACCCTGCGTCTTTGTCAAACCTTGAGTGTCCTTTAGATGTGCGGTAAGTTATGTCCATGTAACAGCGGCAGTAAATAAACGCATTTGCATAATTTTATCCTTCTGACTGCAACAGCAAACACCCGTCTTCCACTAGCACGCGATTCAGCGCAACAAAACAAATAGTTTTAACCACAAGTTGTTTATGCAGATGAACCGTTACCGATGCCCGATGCCAAGTCACAGAAGAACAATACCGATATTCTTGTATATAAAAAATCAATATTTCTGATGGAGTTGTGTTGCGACCGAACGTCGCCACAATATTGACCGCGGCGCTCGTGCTTCGTCCGGTTTTGAACGTTTTCGACGAGGGAATTTTCAGAAATTACTTAGCCGCTTCCACCGAAGCGATTTAATTATAATTCGCAAATTACCGGCCGGCTGCAGACAGGTCGCCAGTGTCAACCTTTAGAAATCTGGGTGGACCAGCAATACGTAACTGAAATCCAAATAGCATAAATAGATTTTCCGACTAGAGAAAGTGCGTGTTTCTTAATAATTTTCAACGTGAACAGTTTTCTGCGGATCAATATAGGCCTTGTTTATTATAGGGTATTTGCACGAAAGTGTTTAAGAACAAAGCAAAACATTGCAGATAACGTATGATCGAACAAAAAAGCATATACATATACTCACTGCATCACTCAAACCATACATGTACTCACTGAAAGAGGGCAAAATATGCCACTGAATTTGTAATCTACGGATACAAAATTTTCTGTGTGTTTCTGTTATTTAGTCGTAAATAAATTTGTCCCACCAACCAAAAATAATTTTAATTCTTTAAAGGGTGTATCTCCCTTTGTCGTCAGAAGGAATAAAAAGAGCAATTTGTGTTTCTGAATTATAAATCCAGTAGTATTTAACAAAATATAAACATTTTTATTTCTTATCTTTTGTTTCTGTTACGAACTACCGAGCTGTTTTCAGAAAAGAATAATTGTGGTTAAATTGGTGGTTGTCTTATTTATCTTTTTATGATTAGATTCTTGTTAACAATAGCGGGACAGTTAAGAAAATAACTTATCAAAAATTGTGGTATTTCCTGTGACAAACGCCACAAAACATACTGATATACTAGAGGAATATTTTTTGAATTTCTGTAAATCCTGTAAAACAAGTTGCTTGTATCTAATATTTTCGTATTTATACTCGTAATATGGTAATATAAACATAACATATATGTTAAATTTACAAGAAAGAAAACCCAAAAAAGATCCAGTGGTTCTCAAAATTTAAGTAAAAAATCATTTTTTTTTGTGGAAATTTTCAAAGTAAAATAACTCGGTTATTTTGGACTAATTTTGAAAAACGGTAAAGAGAAAATATGTTTCTTTTATCGAGATCTACCACCCCTTAAAATGTCTGCATTTATCTCTGGGACACCCTGTATAGTTACTTACACAGGGTTTCTCAGGAAAGTGCCAGCCCCCGAGGAAGCATTTTTTTAAATTGTATTATATATTTGGATTCTATATCTATATATATTCTAGATCAATATTTTTTTAAATAAAAGTTTTCTTCTTATTTGAAGGTGTCATATTTTAGTTATATTCTTGTAAAAATTTGATACATATGATCCAAGGTATCCACAAATTCATCCCATTTTTGTTCTCTTTGTTTCAATGATCATCAAAAATGAATGAAACTTAATTTTTACATTTATATGGTCATAATCGAGGTACTTCTTCGTAAAACGCTCTGTATAGCCTGTGCAGATCTTTAATAAGTTTTATGAATTCTCCTTTTAGTGTAATTTAAATTTTTATTCGTCATAGTTCAAAGCCCCGCCGTTTAAGTTTATTTTGAAGATTTCGATGAAACAAATAAGCATACTGTTGACACAGTGCCAAAATCTAAAGAATATAAATAATACAGCTCTTAACATTTCCAACTAAAACAAACATGTTTTTTACTAAGAATAAACATATATATATCTACATATACCTCTGAATTATGTTTGTCGGAATTATGTACCTATTCTGATTAAATCGAAAAAATTATAATTTAACAGTGAAATCATAATAATTATGGTTTTTACTTTCAAAGCTATATAGATATGGAGCAAATGCGCACGGCCTTCCAAGAATGTTGATCGATTAAAGTTTTGCAGAAATATGTAAATTCCATGATATGGTGTAATTGTACCAATTACGCATAGTTAACTGCAGCGGCTCTAATAATTCAGACAGAGGTAGGTAGCTGCCAACGTAACATTACTAATATTTTTTAACAAATACATTTTTAACTTAAACAGTTAGGGATTTATTAGTTAATAAAAATACCTATATATTTATAAAATATACATAGTTAGTTGCCTATATTCAATACCAATTAAACTTTTAGTTACGTAATCGAGTGTCCGATTTTTAAGTTCATTGTAGCTCGGCTGTAAAAAATGTCAATTTGCCACATTTATTTATTTATTTCCTGATATTGTCATTCGTTTTGGCACTTCAATTTTGTATTACGAGTTTTTGGTTTAAATAAATTGTGTTGTGATACGTTAAGCTTTAAAGTGTTTACTAGCGGACCTTGCAGTCGAACATTTTGTTCTTTTTAGAACCTCTTTTAGTGCGAAGTGTACAAGATAGCTTAATAGCCGTAAAAACCCATCGCAACTTTATTAGAATATTTTGAACGGGAAACGGATTTAATTATGAAATCAGCGAGAACCGAATTATCACTATCGCAACTTACAAAGCTCCTTGTGGAAAGAAGTACATTCTAAGATGTTAAAATTCAAATACATTTTAATTAAAATATACTGCGGCCTCTCCATAAGAGCAATGAGAGAATTTATGTCCCAGGATTGAAGGACAGAAGATCGAGTTTGACATAAGTCCATCCTTGTTCAGTAGATGGATGTAATGCACATGCGCCGAAATGCTACTTTTCTATTGGCCGAATGGTGTCGAGATGGGTTATCGATTTATTTTTGGACGCGTCGTCGGCGTTTTGTTTTCAGTTTGGACTTGGGCAGTCGCCATTAGTGTTTTCTCTAACTTTCTGTGTTTTCCACGTGTACTGTGTTTTCGTTTGTATTTTAATCTTTGTGCGTTTATTGACAATTTTGTGATTTAGTTTTAAAGACTTTTGCTGTAGTTTAATTAATAGAACAATGCGAATGGGCTACTGCTTTTTGTGTGGTAGAAGCCAACTAACCAAATTAATAATAGAAATTTTTCTCGATGTTCGTTTGTTTCATGAAAGCAAAATCAGAAATGAAAGGGATGTTAATATAAGACAAAAATATACGAAACTAATTTTATTCAAAAATCAATAATTGTTAAAAGCATTATATTTAGTCTTACTATTTTAAAATAAAAATGACATTATAATGTAAAGACTAAAAATAGAGACTACATAAGGCTAATTCTAATGCTTACACAGTTACACACAAACTGTCTTATTGTAAATTATTATTGTTTATTTTTCATAATATAAAAGAGTATTTACAATGCAACAATGTAAATAATTATATTTTTTGTATCTAGCTTGATTTATGTATAAACTTAATATGTACATACTTTTAGTTATATTTGTTTAATAAAAAATATGTTAATAATAAAGAATTACTTTTGTTTCATTTTAAACCAGGACTGATGTTGATTATTGATCATAAATACATGGGCAGTAAAAGAAACAATAGACAGTAAAAAATGTACTGTTATACTTTGTTTTGCTGCAATTTTTAAGTCGAGTGAAATAGATATGCAATTTGTAATACTAAGTTCTTAAGACAGTTCCTTAATTGAGGTTTTACTAAATTATTTTTTGAATTTTAAAAAAAGTGAAATAGATATGCAATTTGTACTACGAAGTTTTTAAGACAATTTCTTAATAATTGTGGTTTTACTAAATTATTTTTTGAATTTAAAAAAAAAATATCGTACCTGTCACTTTTTTTCATTCGTTTTATTTAATAATAATTGTCTAACACAACAAAGTCTACTTAGAACGATATGATATAAATATAAATGAGTTCATTAAAAAATGGTCTGATTAAAATTAGTACCTAAATAAGCAAAAATTATCCCCTCATAAAACAAGAAATTAAGGAGTTCAGTAAAAGGATTGCAACTATATATTTTATTCAGTAAATTTTCATAATAGTAAGTATAAAAGCACAATCTCTAAAACGACAATATGAATAATGTATATTAAGATTTAACTCGAGTTTCAGTGAAAAAACTATATTGATATTAAAATATTTTAATACCTTCAGAATACTAATTACATACCATAAAATAGGAGTTTTTACGATGCGGGAAGCCTATCTAGAAAAAGAATTTTAGAAATCAGCAATGGGATTCTGTAAGCTCTGTAGCAAGAAATTTCCTATCGAGCCTATGCTATTTGTATACGATTGATGAGTCACTAGACAGGGAAATGTTTACAGAATCGCACTGCAGATACCTATACGCTACTAGGAGCCCCCCATTGTGAGACAGATATAAAATAATTTTTATATACCTATTCCATAGCCTATTCTTTTAAATGTCTGTAATATTTATAATAAACTTATTTTACGAGTAGAAGTAT
Organism: Sitophilus oryzae; assembly: GCF_002938485.1. NCBI lineage: Eukaryota > Metazoa > Arthropoda > Insecta > Coleoptera > Curculionidae > Sitophilus > Sitophilus oryzae. Next base: position 8,507 of record NW_022147593.1, on the reverse strand, counting down.
TGCACCAGCATCAAAATTAATACTACTTGTAAAAAACTGTTGCTCCTTGAGTTTGTAATAGATATAAACAAAATAAACATTCGAAAATAACTAAATCGAAGATATCTGAAAACTTTTGGTCGAAAAAGTGTTTTGCCATAACATGTTGGATACGATTAAAATATCTCGTTTGATAAATATGCGCATAATGTTACATTATCAAACTTATTTGATTTCAGAATATTTAACAAAAAGCTTCCAATTTTTCGAAAGATTTTAGAGAACGTCTTTAACCTCAACTTAAAATAAATAAAACCAAAACAAAACATATCATATATCATATGATTTGGAACTGTCCAATCAAAGTGCTTACAGATCGAGCAAGCGCAGAAAACCTCCTCCCGAACAAGGATAGACTTATGTAGGAAATGCATTGACATTCTATAGCCATCCTTCAACATCGGGACAGGAATTTAAGCGGTACTCTCCGTATATTTTATTAAAATGTATTTGTTAAAATTCAACAAGTTCATTTTTTTACTATCTATGTCAGCCAGTCAAATAATTCTTCTTTTGCAAATGATTCGCCGCGCTGCGCCGTGGTAAAAAGTTAATTTCTAGAAAATATAAATCCCGAACCAACATTTTAACTATTCTAAAACTAGCTGCTGGCAATTTTTTATCGCAGTAACCTTTGAATAAGGCAGTAACTTTGCGATCGATATATCAATGCATGTATACCTTATGTATACGCAAGATAACAAATTCAGGCGGTTCCGCGCGCTTTTATAATTTGCGCGTAAATCTATAGCGTAAATATATGATTTTCAGATAAATGCTTTTGAATACAGAGATATAGAGTTAAAATAATAATCCAAAATTAATACATTACATATATAATTAATAATTCATATATAAAATACAATCAAATCTGTGGCGAGCACAGGTGATCATAGGCCAGACAGCTGATAAGAATATGACTGTTGCTACATAAATATTATATCATGGTCATCATCATATTCGGTATTTTGAACATCATAAATTTTAATCGGCATAAAATTAATCAATTTATTTTTGACGTATGACGTTTGCAAAAATTTGGTTAGAAATTCAAACTGTGACATCTCAGATGTTTACTTTTTGATTCAAAACTCCTTTTCTTTATCCAAATTTTGCAGTTTTTCTAATTTTATAAAACATTAAAACTAATGGAAGATTTAAGAGATGACCAGAAAAATTTCTTTCGATCTGGTGTTTGTCATTATTGTAAAAAAATTTGTCTTCCTATAACGAGGTGCAAATCCTGCAAAATATTAGCTTATTGTTGCAAGGATCATCAAGTTAAAGATTGGAAAAGCCATAAAAGGCTATGCCAAGTTATTGCGAATGAAGGTACCTTTTTGAAATATAAAGTAGATAGTTATAACGATCTTTTAAATTATAAAAAACGACGAGGCTGTTATTGGCAGTATAAACTGGGACGCCAATTAAAACAGTATGAATCACAAATGTGGCTGTTTCCAATATATTGTGCTGTGTGTTTTTGCAGAGAAGATGTATTTCCATGTACAGATTGTTTAACAGAATATTATTGCTCTAAAGGCCATCAAGATAAACATAAAACCCACCATAAAATTTTTTGCAAGGATTTCCGATTGTCTTTAGACTTAGATTGTTTCTTTTATAACAACACACCGTTATTTGTTTTAAAATCTAAAGAAATTAGTGATGAAATTAATTGTATTCCAGAAGATATAAATTTTCTCACATCACTATATGATTCCTCAGTATCAAATAGAGATTTACATTTTATAAATAGTTGTGATGAAATATTAAGCGGTCTAACAATTTTGTTTGGCTTGGAACATGGAAAGGTTGTTACTAATCGTAAAATATATGATAAATCATTAGTAGTTCATTTAGTAGGTGCCTCAATTTTTGAATTAAGTTTAAACTGGATTTTTATTACTGAGACATTTATTCATTACATACAAAATTTGGAAAAAATTACTTTTATATTTGTAGGACCAGAATGCTTTCAAAATGATTTTTTTAAAAATGTAAAAAATGAACTTTGTAATAATTGTAAAAATAAAAATTTAGATATAAATCCAGAGTATTACAAATGCCTGTATCATGAAAAAATATCTGAATTAAGAAAACCTGACATTGTGATAGCATTTAATAGTGGTTTACACGAATTTGTTGACAGTAAAAATGATAGTTGGAAAAATAGTTTAAGCTCATTAATGTATTATAGTGATGTTCCTTTAATTTTAACTGCCTATACTGAAATTGAGATAAATGCTGATCTAAATCTAATTAGAAATGTTGCTAATATAGATATAATTTATGGTCCAAAACAAAATCCATATTCAAATTTAAAGCCTTTGTTAGACTGGGAAAATAATTTACACCCTGTATATTATATAAATAATTATGTTGCTGTGTTAAAAAAAGTAATATAAATTTTATAAAATAAGGTAGCATGGTTTAATATTTTTTTAACTCTTCTTAACAGTAACTGCTGATTTTATTATATGTATGCAAAGTACATACAATTTACACACAACTGTCTTAGACACTTTACTTCCTAAAGAAATAAAGTCCTTCAAAGTCTATATACAATTATATTTTGCAAATAGATTTCCTTTCCTTGTACAGTTATTAAAAAACAAGTATTATATTTCTAGAATTTATATTGTTTTTCTAGATTAATAAAGATGATTTCTAACTGGTATAAGACAAAGACTAACTCCATATTTTTCTGTTTTAATTTTATTGAACTTAACATTTTCTTGGGGAATATGAAATGTAAAATATGTAAAACTCTAAATAACTAATTTTTTTTATATTTTATTAAATATGGTTTAAAAATATGATATTGGTACTTAGACTTGCAAAGATAACATAATATAAAATAAAAATATACTATAAAATCTACTATTAATTATAAATACCTAAAAAATGCTTTGGGTTTTGGACAGACATTGATATCTACCGTACAAACCAATCTGATTTGTGGTTGACCTTACTGGGGATTAGAAAAAAAGGTTGGCTTGGGCTAATGACAAACTAAATTACAAGGTAAAATAGACATAAAAACTGTCTATAAAGATGAAGCCAACAATCGCTTTAAATGTTTAGTCATGGTATTCATTTTTTGTTATTTATTTTCATTATTTAGTTCATCATTAACTTGATGTTTAAACTAGAAATATATATTTTTCTATTTTAGCGTTAAATATATAAATATTTCTTAATAAAAATTACATGTTATATTACGTAGGTATTTACTCAATTTAATTCCTTTAAATGAAAACATTCTATCATTAAATATTTTAATTTGTTTTTAATAATTGCGGAAACTATATAATTACATTCTTGTCGTACAAAGATTATTACTTTGGTACCCATTAATAATGGGTTTTCTCAAAAATGATCAGTATAAAAAAGAAGGAATAGTTAAACAAATAATTACTAAAAAGACAATTTATTGTTTTTAATAGTAATGAAAAGGCCGCTTAAAATATTTAAACTTTTATAACCCCTTGTAGAGGTTCTTAAAAAAAACTTAAAATACATTTAAACTGTTCAATGTAATAAAAATGAAAGTATTTAATATTTCAATGACGATATTGTAAGATTTAAGATATTGTAGGCTTTTCCTATTTAAACACTAAAATGTTCATGATTTCGTTCATATTGTTTAACATTTAAGTAGCTCAGCGTTGATAAATCTGATGTACCTACACTTATTTTTTATATCTATCCATTTCACGTCAATGGAAAATATTATTTCAAGATAAATAATTTCAATTCAAAATATTGAATATACGTATCACAGCTTATTTTCAACCAGCTGGCCATCTTCACTTTTTTGGAGTATTCGCGTTTCACCTGCCGCGCCTGTACTCGTACACATGCCAGCAGTCAAAGCGCAAGTCTCATAAGAAGTCAGAACAGAGCTCAAACTTACACACTATATATTATACTGTACCATTAAAATATAAGGTACCATTACCATAGTAGAAACTAGTAATATACTTACTAGAAATAAAATTATAAAAATTGAAAATGATTATTTACTTATTTTTATTTCTATGATTTCTTCTATAATTCCTATATACCAATACCAGAACATGGGAATCTTACAAATTAGACGAGATATATACTCTAAGGAAATATGGTATACCTCTCTATACAGTGCTAATACGTATGTATATGTAAATCTAAACGATACTGATCTATAGATTAGTTGACTCTTGTAGTAACCACATTAAGAACCTTGAACCAAAAATTAAAAATACAATACAACTCTTAAAGGTACATACTTAATACATATGCAAAACAAATTGTTAGAGATGGATGGTATTGTCCTCGCCTTTGTATTTTCTACACCCAGTCAAAATAAATACGTTAAAAGCATTAACATTTCTCTTATTAATCAATGTTTATTTAACATTACATTTTATAATACATATTTATTTAACGCAATTATTCAGTAAATATCTCTGATTTTTTTTCAGTTTTTAAAAAAAGTCTTGTATTAACTCAATTTAGTAAAAGAATAATATATAGGGTGATGTAAATAGTACAGGCATAAACTATAAAGTGTGTCCACCGAGACAGGGAATATTTTGACAGACGATATCAAACAAATTGCAGAAAATTAAATTTGCCTCTGAATTAAAATGACAGATACAACTGTCATTGTCAGGGATCCTTGTGTTGGATCTTTAACTACCTCTACCTTCCATATTTTGAACTATACCTATAAACCCTATCGCACTCAATATGTTGGACAAACTATACATTTAACAATATATATATTCTATATAAATATTTTAATTTTAATGAAAATATTTTTTACTATACGCTGGCAAAGTAGGCACTAGGCACCTTGAATAAATTTAACAAATTCAAATTGAATTTCAATTTCTGAAATTTAAATCTTGAATGTTTTCTTCTATATAGGACAGATACTCTATATAGGTTGAACCAAATTCACAAATGCTTTTTTCAAAAATTAGTCACCAAAAAATGGTTGATTGTGATTTTTTATAGAATCCTGATCTAGATATGTCACATACAGGGTGTTCAAAGAGCTAATTGTAAATTTAATCTACTACCTATATACAGGGTGGCGCACCTCATTCGCCTCGGTTGATTATACGAAAACGGAAAGATGTAGTAACAAAATATTTTATGGGTATATGTGGAGAAGTAATGTGCACAATTTAAATTTATTTTGAAATGTACCAGCTCTGCGAAATAGGACAAGAAGTTTTTCAAAGAAACGCTTATCAGGAAGATTCCTATTTGGATATCTTTTAGCATAAGCCCTTGAGGCCAAGAAACAATCTTCCTGACAAAATAATATCACTAGTAACATATCTATTCGTTCCGCCAGCAGATACTGCTTTATTTTTCTTGGTGAAGTAATGAATACTTACTTATTAAACCATTTAGGTAAATTTAAGTAAACTGTTATAAATTATAAATAATAATGTCCATAAACTAATGTCGACTTTGATAATAGTTACTAACTGTCACTAGAAAATTGCCATGGCGACACCAGCCATCTTGATTGCAATTTTATTTAAAAATCGCTTTTTATTCAAAATCTAAGCTAGATAGGTATAGGAAACCCTAATATAGTTTGAAAGAGCATTTGAATCTGCTTCGATTTATTTAAAAAAATACAGGATGTTGCATTTGAAATAACGAAGTTTTTATATAAAATATATCCTTAAAATAGATCAGCAACTTTTGATAGCCCTGTATAAATTTAATGGAACCAATACCATTTTTCAGTAAAGTTTATTTATCTACCTTTAGACTCAGCATAAGAATTAATTCTGAAAAGTAATGTACAGGGTATTAATAGTCTATTCTATTATAGCATGCAAATTAAATATCTTTAAATATCTCAAAAACTAAAGATTTTGAACATATTTAACCCTTATAATAAATTCCTTTTTTTGAGCTCAAGAATCCAAAAATTAAATAAATTACCGGGTGTTCTATAAGAAAAAATATAACTTTGGTATGGATCTTAGTTCTGAGACACCCTGTATATTTTAAAATAATTTTAAATTGTGCACATTGTCTCCCCACATACACTCATAAAATATTTTGTTTCTACATCTTTCCGTTTTCGTATAATCAACCATGGCGAATGAGGTGCGCCACCCTGTATGTGCGATATAATCAAAATATGTTTTTAACTAAAAATTTTAAAAAATCCATTTTTTGCGAAAAAAACTCATATACATACATGTTTCTGGGGTTGCAATATCCTCATGAACTCCTAAAATATTTGCACTTATTTAACCCTCTGTATATTTTTTTCATCCAAATTTAGATATCATTTTATTTTCCTCCAAATTTAGATTAGTAACATTTTTAAGTTATTTTTTCGGAGTATTTGAATAAGCTGGATAAGGCTACTACATACATTTATCTTTTAAACATAGTATAAAACTTCCAAATTTAATCCATATCGGTTTCAACTAATTTACATTAAGGACAAGTATTTCTAAGATATTTATTCCCCTTAATTAATGTGTTTAAATCTTATTGTGTAATAAGACTAATTAGTACTTATGGTGCTACAGAACCCCTTCCAATGGTACTCGGTGGATTTGAAAGTAAACTCAATTCTTGGCCGCTATTAGCCAGTTTCAAGTTTGCCGGGCCACTACCAGTGCGGGGTCTAAGATTTTTTGAATTTTTAATCTGTTTTTGCAGGTATGTATACGATTTATATATTACAGAAAAAAAATCATCAGTAGAGTGTATATTCATGTTTTTCAAATTATTTACTCTTATTTTCTTGTTAAAAGTTTTGATATTTTTGTAATTTTTAAAGAAATTATGATAATATAAAGAATTTATAATTATTTAATTATAGTACATAATTAACATAATTAATTATAGAGGTGTTTAAACTTTTATTTGAATGGGTATAATTAGTAAATACTGTATGAAGCAAAAAGGTTTATGTTTGATATGTTTATCAAACAGGGTTTAATTTTATAAGTTTAACAAATTCAAATGTAAGTTTTCATAAGAATTGTTAGTCATTCTTTAATCATTATACAAAGCACTCTTCAAAATAGTTTTATGATAGCATAATCAAAAAGTTTTATAATTAATTAATCACATTGTATTTAATGTGTGTATTAATATTAATACTAACATTGTGATTAATTTAATTTTGATTCTTTAAAGGTACATTTATTCGATTTTTTCATTTTATGTTTTAATAACGCTCTTTATATTCATTTAGTTAATTGATATTTTAATTGTTAATTAAAATATCAAATATCTTTGTCTATGTGTAGTTTTTGAAGTAAGACCTGTCACCTCAAGAGATAAACGATCTACCAAAACTCTGTTGCAATATGCAATCTTTAAACATATACTTATATCTGAATAAATCAATAAACATGTAATTCATAAATTAGTGAAACTTTGCACCTTAATTTTAGTAACAAGCAGTGTTTGCGTAGGACTGTCTCGAAATCATATGCAAATTTTTTCAGATAAAATATTACACGATGATTAAGTTGGTAATCCTCGTTGTTGCGTCGTTCGCCGCCACTGCTTGGGGCTTCTCCGCTGGAGCCCCGTTATCAGTGTGCGATGACATGTTGCCCAAGCACCCTGTGGATCCGCAAAAATCCACAATGCCTTACAAAATCACCATTAATAAGGAAGAAGTTGGACCTGGAGGAGAAGTCGAGATCAAAGTTGGCGGAAAGTTCTTTTTAGGTATAATTTATATTTATAATTAATCTCTATAAATAATACCCTATGATCTAAATATTTGAGACAGTACTGTTTTCGGTGTGTGTAAATGTTCAGTATCATAGTACTTCCGGACTTCCTGTTGTACCGGAACTAGAGTTCTTTAATTCAATGATTTAACCTTTAGATGATTAATTTAAAAGTAACGTAATTTGAACTATACAGGGTGGTCCGAATTGTTTCCGGAAACTTCGGCAGCATATTCTGCAGATAAAAATAAGTAAAACAGTTCGTATAAATGTACGTCCTAAATTGCTTAGTTTCGGAGATACAGGGTGTAGAAATTTCATTTTTATTTTGATTTTTTCCAAATAATTTTTGAAATAACGGCAATATTTGGATGAAAATTGGTGGAAGTTTTTGACATGATAATGTCAAATTGTAGAGGGCGTAACCTATATGTGTTTAACTGTTTTGATGAGTAATAACTTTTAGTCGGTACCTGTATAAAGCCACCGAGTGAAAAAATATATACATTTCCGTGACTTTTTACTTTTTACATAAAAAATATCTCTTGGTAAAAATCGCTACACGCAACCGTTCTCAAGATATTTAGAATGGAAATAGTCATTATTGACAAAAAATAAACACGTTGCGTAGATAGTTATTTGACTGAAATAATAAATTTGGGAAATTTTTATTTTTTTAAATTAATCATAAATTTTTCTGCGAAAAAATGATAAAACAGTATCTGTTAATCTTTTGACACAAAA